>NW_020930806.1:0-27010 GCF_003984885.1 Neopelma chrysocephalum | reverse complement strand
TCTATCTCATATTGGCCTTTTTAGCCACCACTGCACTTGCAACAAACATGGGTAGAGCCCTTCCCAAATCTTCGTTTGCCAAGCCTAGCCATGATTTTATTGGAATCTTTCAGAGAAGTTGAAAAAATTTTCCTAGGCAGCAATATAATTTAACATTCACTGGAAAACCAGTAGGTCCAGGTGCTGAAAGAAAAAAGAAGTGCTTTGGCTGTACTTCAGGCAACCAGTTGTTCTTCCACACTTTCATAAATGACAATTGCCCTCTACTCAAAAACGGGAAACACGGAAGAGGGGGTTCTGTCTCTAGAACCCGAAGTCCCCGTGCTTTACATGAACTGGGACTATTGCTGCAGCAGACTTACCTTGCTATCCTTCCCCAGGTCTGGAAAAACAAAGAGGATGAACATGCCTCTGATGCCTTGTGCTACGGTTGGGTGATCAAAGGTGATCTGATTGCCTTTCATTACTAGCCTGAAAATACATGCTGAATGTGAGAAGTTGGGAGTCTGGAAAGCTGAAGCCGTTTCCAGGGGAACTACTGCTGTATTCAGCTGCCACCTTTGCTTCAGGTGGAAAAACAGTTTCTTGGCAGGGAAGGTGGTCAGCTCCCATTGCTGCAGTTCACTAACAGTGCTCCTGGACAGGCAGGACCAAACCAGTCCTGGAACAGAAACCTGAGTCATGTGGTGGTTTTAATTCCCTCAGAACTGCATCTCCCTCCATGAGCCCTGCAAGCAGGACAGCAAGCTACACTGGCTACATTTGGAGGAAGGTAACTCTGACAGTCAGTGGGGACAGAGAAGCATCTCAAGGAGGAGACCAGGTGTACCTAAGATTGGAGTCCTCTCTTTGGACTGGGGATTATCCCTTCCCATGCTCACACTCCCACCTGCCAAGGACATACCTGACAGGACTCTTCCTGGCAAACTCTTCTATGCTCACGCTTGCAGAGGAGGACAGAAAAAGACACTCTGGCAATTTAAGCACAATTTTTCTTTCCTCGCCTTTCCCCCCTGCCCATCCCTTTCATGACCAGGTAGATCACTGTCATGAAGATGGCCATTAATATGGGTACTGGCTACCAGCAGCAGTTAATCACAGGAAGCAGGGTTGGAAGAAATCCAGGAGGTCACCTTGCCTCTGGGCAGCATCAGCTCCTTTTCCTCCATTCCAGCTAACTTGTTCTTAAAAGCCAACGGTGATGGGTAATAGCAGTGTCCCAAGGCACTTCAGTCTCCTTTACTGTAATAAAGTGCTATGTAATGGAAGCTGCATAAATCTTATATTTATTTACCTTTTAACAAACAGGGATTTTCAGGGATTTTTTCAGATATTCATACAGAAAAGGACACACAGATCCCAGCTGAATCCCAAACTGAAGATGCAGAACTCTGGCTGTGGGGTGAGGATGCTTTGCTGCCCCTCTACCCCATACAGGACAGGCAACCACTGGCTGTGCAAACCAGCTCCCTGAAAACTGAAGAATGTCAATACAGCTTTATTGGTTGAGAATTCAGCCTTTTCTCTTCGGCATTACTTATTTATAGAGGACTATGATTCTTAATAAGTTTTGGCTGCCACTGAGTTTATAAACTGGCTGATCCAGCAAAAAAAAAAAGATTACATTGGCCCCTCTGGTGCTGTTAGAATGGGGGAGTCCAGCTTGCAAACTGTTCAAAATTTGCACACATAACTACTTCATCACAACAGATTTCTTCCCTAGCAGTACTCCAGCACAGGAATTTTTTTTTGTCTCTTTGGTTTTGACTGGACTGAACCAAATCTCTAGAGAATGAATCACCCTCCATATTCATGGCAATGGGGAGGGAGAGGTTACCCCTCACCATGAAGAAGCTGTAAATCAAGAGTTCTCTCCAGGCTCAAGAGGACAGGCTGAGGAGAGAAACTGTTGCTGCCAGAGACACTGGACATCATCAAGGAGTGTAACACATCTTCCCTTAGGGGAATGATTTGCCATTGGAGATGCCATGTCGTTGTAAGCAGCATTTGATGAAGAAGATGGAAGTGCTGGAGAACAGGACAGAGAGAAGGGGAGAGAGTTGAGAAACGGAGGGGGAATGTGACTCAGTTTTCCCTCTTCTTGCAGTGCTTTGTAGAGATACCAGACTGGTCTCCATTTGCTGCCGTCCATCCCTGATGGATAAGGAGCCTTTCAGGTTAATGCAGGGAGGTAGTACAGAGGAAAGGCAATCATCACATTTAGAACAGGCAGCAGCCCAAATCTCTGATGTGAAGAGAGAACTGATGACATGGAAAGCTTGCCATGACCTGGGACTGCCTCTGGATCAGGGATGTACAGGCTGCAGCTGCTGACTCCCCTGCTTCCTGCTCCATTAGGCAGATGGAAATGGAGAGTAAATGAATGTTACTGTTGAATTGAAGGGCTCCGTGCTTTGATGAGGAGAACATACCCAGAGAATAGGGAAGAGATTTTTGCCTTGGCAAAACAAGCAGGAAGGAAATAATTCTGCTAGGTACAGATTACTTCTTCCATCTCTTACCACTGCTATGAGATGCCTGGAAATATCAGCTCCCCCAGAAGAAATTTGGGTGTCCCTGAATGAAGCAAGACTCCTCTCTACTACCAGGGTTATTTTTAGCAGCAGGTAGAATTGCTTCCTTTGCAACATTTATTTTCTCAGGTTATTTTCCTCCACATCCCTGAGCTCACACTAACATTTCCTTGCATGCTCAGCTAAGCAGCTGATTGATCCTTGCTGAAGCTTTCCCTGTATGGACAGCAGTGGGGGTCAGAGCAACACCCAATAATACGGAGAAAATCAATTAGCTGTATGAGACACTCAGTTCCCTACAGCCAGAAAATTTCCTTTCCCAACTGTTCTGCCTGAAATCCCATCACTCACAGCAAAAGGACAGTGCTTGTTCCCTCTAAATTAGTAGCCCTGAAAGAGAAGAGGGTGAAGATCCTGGATCTGGCATCTTTTCTTCGGTGCCCTTGTTCTTCCCTCTGTGCTCTGGAGAGTCAGAGCAAAATATGTCCATCATTCCGTGACTGCCAGTGGTTGATGGGATGGCTTACAGAGCACTCTTTTCAACACTACTGCATGTTCATATGCCAGAAAATATCTCCTGACCAATTACAGCATTTGTGGGCATTCCCAGCATTTATGTGCACATCACTGTGTTTATGGAGCAATGCGTAGTTATGAAAGCAGATGGTTTGTTAAAAAAACCCACAAACCTCATTCAGGCAGTCAAGAAGTGACTCAACAGCACAACTGAATAGCCTTTAGGAATGTACAGTTTTAAAAAAGATGTACTTCTTGGGACACAACAGAGCTGCCCTGCCTTTGTCTGGGACATTAGACTTAGTAATCTTCAGTGGGATTTTTCAGAAATTCCTCAGTTTTGCCAGAAGGACATTTCTTAATGACTTGTACTCCTAAATTATTTAGGTGTCTGACAGTCTCATCCTAATGAAAGCCAAGTCAGGCTCTTCAATAAGCATACTGCTGTGGTCCACACTATTTGTGTCCTTGGTAGAAGTTGTGCTTCTCAGATTATGGGAGGTGATTAAATCTGTAGAGCTCAGCTATGCAGAGATAACTGGCCTAAATGTTCCCAATATTTCCTTCTGTCAAAAGATAAAAGACCTATTTGGTGAATAGCCATCAATGAAGGGCAAAAATTGGGTGCCTGGCCACACACAGGCAATTCTAACAGCAAATCCCACCAGTTTAGTAATATTTTGTACCAACACGATTTGGGAGCAATATTTATCAGCACGTGCCCTGGGACTGCTGGTTTGGTATTTCAGGACACATCCCTTAATGTACAGTATTGTCCCAAAAAGTCCAACACACCTGTATGATTCACAGTACATCTGCAGTGTTTGCACCTGGAGGAAAATTAATCTGGACAATAGGAAATACAAATTTTGGGTTCAAGCACAAGGGGAAATTACATATAGTCTGAACAGTGGAGCACTTCTGCCCCTTAGTTCTGAGCAGAGAACATCACAGGAAAAAAGCAGTATGTACTCCATCAACCTCTCCTGCAAAATATTGACTCTGCAACCTAGGTGTTATTATGCCTGCTAAAATCGTTCAGTGATGTTGACCGTGTTATCACATACCTCTTGTACTACTCTCGAAGGAATAGTTGAGGCCCCATTCCTTAGTTGACAAAATCAATAAAAAGAATCATCCCATGAATCTGTGCGATTCTCTCTAAATGATCCCACAGTTCTTGGAAAAGATCAGACACAGATCAGCATGCTATAGGTATGGGAGGAACGGAGCAGATATCAGGTTATTTTCTGTCAGCACTTCCAGAGTGCAGCATCTCATAGTACATTCCATCTGTAGTTAAATGGGAAGTTTTCCAGAGAGCAGATTTTGCCATCAGAAATTGCTTTTTTTTCTTTTTTAAAGCAAATACTGTTATGAGATTATTATATTTTTAATGGGGAAAAAATTGACAGTAAGTCATTTTGAATTTGCTTATTTTTCTTTAAACAATGCAGTGTGTGCATACTACACATTCTGACCTTGAATTCTCAACAGATTTTAAAATGAAATTACAGAGCTTGTCAGAGTCCCTTACAAGTCCTGGGAAGCTGTACCTGGCTTGGGGTGCTGGAGCAGTGTGCTCCAGCAAAGTCCGATGTCCAGCTCCAACGTTTGTTACAGCATCCAGTTGTGTAAATCACCCAAGGTCTCTCCTGGCTTTAAAAAAAAGCCAAAAACTTTGTTCTGATATATGGTCCTGTCACTAAGGAGATATGTCAAGTTATACAGACAGCTCCCACGTCAAAATCATCTCTGGAAATGCATCTGTGTCTTATAAAACTTGTCTAGCCAGCCTTATTTTGTTCCTTCCAATTCTACATTGTCAAGATCTTCTGGCAAGAAAGTGCTTGTCTCAGTTTGAAGAGACTGGAAAGTTTGCTAAAGAGGATGAGTTATGAGACAAACCAAACTCCTCTCTCTCAGCAATTGTGAATTCAAAATTAAGGGGCTTTAATTGAGGAAGTGTGAAAAAAACAGAAGAAATAACAACCCTTTATTAAAAGATATATGTATGTTGGCAAGAACAGTAACAGAACACAAAAAAACTAGGCAATAGTCCTGTACCCAAAAAGTCCCCTTCAAACAAAAAGAAAAAAAAGAAAACACACACACACAAAAAAGGTCTGAATGAATACTTCTCTGTCGCGACGCGGAAAGAATGAGATGCTCAATATGAGAATCAACAAGCTTCATTTATTATTTAAATAAGTCAACTTTTATACAATTTAGTTTGTTTTGGGCACATGCTTACAACAAGGTGATTGGATAGCTCAGTCTGTACACGCGTCTCATGTCTCCAGTTCATTGGACCTGATGTTCTGTCCACGCAGCCTGACATCATACTTGGCATGTAGAGGCCTTCATAATTAGGGGCTTTCTGAAATCTGCAGGTGTACCTTTATCTCTAGTTTCTCAAGGCTTTCTTACTATAAACATACTATGTTCTCAAACCTTATAACTAGACACACAGCTAACAAGCATAAACATTGCATATTTTCACACAGTCTATAAGCATAAACATTACAGCTTACAGCTTCTAAAGTCATGTCAAGTAAGACCTACAGAAAGCAGGAAAAATTGTTCAGAGAAATCTCTCTATTCTGGCCACACTTCTCTGTCCTTTAGCGCAGTTCTACTCACGGTTGGCAGGGGGCGCTGTTGGATCTCTGGAGGTGTAGAGCCTGCGGTTCTCTGTGTTGGCCTGCAGGGGGCGCTGTTGGGTGCTGGCGGTCACCACAGGGGAAAGGGGGTCTGGGGGGGTGGTCTTGGATTGCGGGAGAAGCCAAAAAGAAAACAGAGACCCTTCCCCCAGTGGAAGAAGGGCAGGGGGCAAAGCACTCCACCCCCCACGGGACTCACTGTTGTTCTCAGATGGTGGTGTTTCAAAGCTCCTCCTTTTCTCCCAGTGAGCACAGAGACACTCCGATGAAAACACACCAAAAGTCGGGCCGGAGGCAAAGGCAGCCTGCAAGGAAGCCGAGGCCAGCGAAAGAAAACCGACCTCAAGGCTCCCCTCTCCCAGACTGCCAGCACACAGACTCTGTCTCCGTTCTAGAGAGCAAATCCCGCAGTGTGCCCCTCTCCCCTCTGAGCAGAGCCAGCCCCCCCTCCCCTCTCCCCCCAGCCTCTGACGGGCCATCAACTAGGAATGCAGCCTGGCTAGCTAATTCTTTTGTAAGGCTAATTGACTCCCTTCCCCCCACTCCTTCTGTTTTTCCTTACAGTGGAGCAGGGGAAGAAAAATTCCCCTATGGGATTTTATAGCCTATAACAGTGCTTCTTGTTTTTGTAGTTGAAATGCAGTGGAAAAGTATGTAAGAACAAGGATAATATGAAAAAAACAACTGGTAAATGTTGAAGAGAGACCTTGAGTATCAGAACTTGTGTCAAACCAAATTATGTAAGATAATATTTACCTGTCTCCCGGGATTTGTTATAGAGAGTGCTGGGGATAAAAAAAGCCCCATAGATTGCTGGAGGGCTCCTAGAGCAGAAGAATAAGAAAATGAATGTCAGGACTTCAGGGAATAAAAGATGGTCCAATGTTGTCATCAGGCAAGGATGTTTCTGCATTAGTGTTCTTAATAAACTGAAAGTTTTGGGAAGTTGTTTTACAAATGGAGATAATTAAAATACAAACTGCAGTGGGTTAAGAGGTTTAGAAATGAAACCTACGAATACAGTGGTGGTGGAGAAGGTAGAATGCCAAGTGGATATGCTTTGGATTTGGTTGGGGGTACTCACATCTGCTCTGTAAGTTAGCTACTGGAGTCATTAGTGCTGCACTATGGGCTAAAGCGGCATAAAGTGAGACATGAATCTGCAGTAGTGCACCTGTTTGCATCAGGACCACAGAAATATTTGATTTTCTGTATCTTCTCTACAAGCCCCACTGTGACTCTAGCAGTGCCGTTTTCACCCGTTGCTTTTTCCATCAGCCACCATTTCTCTGCCAGCGGCAGATGAATACACACAGTCATAGCTGGGACATTTTGCAGGGCTCTGTTCCAGTGGCTTGTTATATTGTGTGCAGACCCCTGGTGCTTCCCCTGACCTGAAAAACACTCGTGATAACCTGTGCTGCCCTAGCACTGCCTGCAGCAGCCTCAAGATGAGAAGTGAGGATCTGTGTCACTAAAAGGGAAGGAGGAAGGTGGGTTGGTCTTCCCTTGACGTCCTTTCCAGAGTGGAGTTTTGCCCCAGTTCCTGAGCATAGCCCATTTGGTACTGTTTCCCCTGCCCCACTGATGGTGGCACCTGGGTGAAGAAGTGCTGCCCACCAGAGTTCAGTAGCCCCTGAGCAGGTCTCAGGGGCTTCACCCTCTGACCCACATGGTGTACCGTGCTCATTTTTAACCTTCATGAGAGGAACAGGAATTATTAGTCATCACCTTAATCTCAGGTTTGCCCAGGATAATTCTCAGAAGGTCAAATTCTTTGTCCCTTCTCAAATCTGGCTGCACACATGGCTTCAAGAGGTATATCCTGGTACCTGTTGTGCAGAGGTAAACACCTACCTCTGCTTGCAAGTGAGACATCCATAAAGAAAAAGAAAAAACTAAATACGGAAGATCTTATTCAGGGGCAAACCAGATTTGGGGTTTGACAGTTTCCAGCAGGATAGAGGTGGGGGATCAGCTCTGGTTTTCCTATCCTGTCCCACAGAGCATGGGAACAGTGGGCAGAGAGCAAAAGTACGAGATGCCAGATAGGAAATTAAGGGATACTAGTTTGGTTTTTTTCTCCTTAGAAAGCGCAACCAAATCATTCTTTTAGGATCTGAATGAAACCACATATTCTTCTAGCTCCTACTCTGGTTTTGACAATTTTTAAGAGTCAACGCTAGACAGATGGGGAACCTGGGTTTTGGGAAGTCCAAGGTTGGACTCAGGTGCAGAAGAAACTTTATCTGAAAACAGATTGTCAAACAGCTTTTTCCTAAATATTTATTGCTGTTGGCTTTCTTCTTCTGCAAAGTCCTAATGACAGCCACTGTTTGCTTGCCCAAAGACACACACACAAATATGTATATATGAGAGCACCGTGTCTCCCGGCCCGTGGCTCATTCTTTGTACCTTCATTGCAGGACTGTTCCCAAAAGCATCAATTAATCACACCTTTTTCCCAGAGCACGGCTGGTGGCTGCCTTTGGACAAGGCTCATTGAAACAGAGACAGGGTGAATTGAAGTCAATCTGCATGCAGGAGAGAAGTCCCGCTTTACTAATCCATGTGGGATAACTCCAACAAAGACATTCATCTCAGTTTCTTGGCTCTCTGGGGAAACAATGAGTGACAGATGATGGAAAGAACTTAGAACACTGATTTTTTAAATCTACTTTCTTTTACCATAGCATTGTCAAGCTTTCAAGTTCAAGAAGCAGGAGATAATTCCCAAAATTCTAAGATGGGCAAAAAACTCATTGTCTTGTAGAAGATAATAAATCTGGGTTCCTCTTACTTGCCCTCTGGGTTTTGAGCCTGAAAATGCAATATAACCAGCTCTGCCCCCAGCACATTTATTTCACAGATCAGTTGGCATGAACAGAACAAGGGTGACTGCTGCAGAGTGAACTGATGTTTACTAAGGATTTTGAGTGTATGCAGATGTGACTTATGCTTACCGTGGTCCATGCGTACTATAGAGAGCAAATGGTCTCTTACAGTGAAAACCTTTCACAAGAACTCTAAACATGCCCCATTATAATGTTCAGTCCAGCGTGGGAGGAAGGAAGAAAGAATTTTCCGAATGTTAGTCCCTGAAAGATGTTCCTCATCCCACCTGTCTAAGGCTGATGACCAAAGCATGGGGATATTTGTGATGAAAGGACAGGAGTGCAGAAAGGTTTGAGCTAGAGAATCAAAGAGGTATAGCAGAGACTGGAGCAGGCAATAGAGAAATAGGACTTGATAGAGTCTTTCTCTGACTTGGAAAGTTCTGGCTGTAACCGGGGTTGGAGCCAGGATGGCAGCTGCACAGACAGCATGTTGGCTGTCAAGCCAAGGAGGTTTGCAGTGTGGTGGTTGAGCAAGGGCACAAAACTTTAGCAGCTGTCCCAACCCGAGCTTCATCTGCTGTTCAGCCTCAGCCCTTTGGAGGTCCATTGGGCTGAGCTGGCATCCCAGAGGTTTAGTCTGCCTCACCAGCTACACATCAGTGGAATGTATTTCTAAACTCAAGTCTGCACCACCAGCTACACATCACTGGAATGTATATCTAAGCTGAAGTCTGTTGATGGAGACAGTTGTGGGCTGGACTGGGCTGATACTGTTGTAGGTGTAACTAGGATGTGTTCGTACATTCATGGGCTCCATGGGACCGTAAACCTGCTAAGATTTCTGAGTTTCGGCGTTCATATTTCTTGGTTCTGTGAAGGTCCCACCATAACTGCACCATACTTGCAGTAAGGTTGTCTTCTCTTGGTATAAAGGGAAGAAGTGAAGCTTCATTAATGAAATCTCTGTGGGCAACAAGCTCCTCCTGAGATTAATTGTGGATGTCAAATAGTGTTGTCAGAGAGTGGTGGGGGTGTAACAGCCCATGTATTTTGTTAACTTTTGGATCAAGTCAGGGAGGAAGAGGTGATGGATTTTCAAGAGCTGGCATGTGTCTTCCCCCCCCCATCAGCTCTATACATGGGACTGTGCAGAAAGGGTTACAAACAGAAGCAAAGGAACAAATATGATACCTGGACATTTCCTAGAGGACTGTAAGCCTCATAGCTGCTGGGAAACATGAACCAGTGTCCTGCTCACCTCATCCACATGCTCTGAAAAACTGGCACTGAAATACCTGGAGAACAAGTGCGCATGAGAGGCACCAGGTGCCCAGTTACACTGGGACACATGCTGTGGAGAAGACAAAAGAGCCAGCCTGCTTCATTTCTGGGGGATGAAGGAATCTTAGTGATGCCAATAGTTTGGAAATGCTTTCTCCTTTGCCTGGCACAATCCAGTAGTGGTCTTGTAAACAAAACCCAAAAGTTGGTTTCATGATCAGGGATGTGATGAAAAGAAAAGCTTCTCATGGGAGAAATAACTCTTTTATGCCTGCCTCAGTTCTCAACACTACCAAATTCTGGGCCTGGACTCCTGCCAGGTCTTTTCAGAAATAATGAAATTATTATTCTTACCTTCAAGCTAGAAGGACTTTCAACTAAAAAAAAAAAAGAAAGGTAAAACTTACCCTGCATTTGTTACAATTTTACCCCTCATTTTCATTAGCAACCCATTCCTCATCTAGCCTGGAAAATACGTACAGGTCATTGAATTTGTTTCACCTTGTGTTATTTTTTCTTCTGTCCTACCGGAGTGAAAATTGGACTATGATGAAGGGAAATTTACTTGAAGGTAAGCCAAGGAGGAGCAGAGAAACAAGGCAAGCATGGTGGAAGAAAGACCCACCGGAGCAGGAAATGTCAAGGAAGCAGCTGATTTATGACCACCTGGTGAGAAGGCAGATGGAAGATGATCTGGAAAGCTTTTGAAGGAGTGTCCTGTGGATTATAAATGAAGTAGAGGGAGAAAGGGGAGCTATGCATGAAGCAAAGGTAAGAGAAGCCAGTGGAGGCTTCTTGGAGCAAAACTCTGCCACAGTTTTGCAGATGGAACTTTTTTCCCCGGGTGAAAAGTAAATTCATCAATACTACCATACTTGGTGAACTTCTTTTGGTTCTGCCAAGTTAACCATATGTCTATGTTTAATGAGACTGAAGTGTTTTGCTAAGGAGGATGAGTTACGAGGAAGATCGAACTCCTCCCTCTAAGCAATTGTAAATCTGAAGTTAAGAGACTCCAATTGAGGAAGTATGGAAAAGGGAAAAAATAACAGCCCTTTTTTAAAGGATATATGTGTATTGGCAGAACAACAAAAGAACACAAAAACAACTAAACCAATAATCCTGTACCCCAAAAAAATCCCCCTCAAAAAGGGAAACAGTTCAGTACTTTCTGCCTTTTGGCGCAATTCTAACCATGACCAGCAGGGGGTGCTATTGGATCACTGGAGGTGCAGAGCCTGCAGTTGCTTGTGGTGGCCGGCAGGGGGCGCTGTTGGGCTCTGGTGGTCGCTGCGTGAGGGCCCCAGAGCGCAGGAGGAGCTGAAACGGAGATTCCCCCACACCGAGAGGGGGAAGGGGAAAAGGGGAAAGAAGGCAGGTTCTTCCCATGAAAATCACGCTGTCTGTGGCTGGCTGTGGCCGGGATTTTCCCCCCCTTTGTCGATGAGCACAAACCGCTGCCAAACACAGGACCGGAGGAGGGAAAAGGCTGACCTCCTCCCCAGAAAGTTCCTCTGTAGATGGGTCAGACCTCTCCGATGAAATCCAAGCAGGTCCGGGCTGGGGCAGAACAGGGCGCAGACAAGCTGGGACCAGAAAACAGCCAGATGACCAGGCCAAGAACCAAACGACCCCAGAGGCTGTCTAACACACACCTCACCCAAGCCAAGGCAAAAGTGAAGTGCTCCCGTTTCCAAGGAGAGGAGGAAAAAAACCCTCATCACCCCCCCCACACCCCCCAGCCTTAGAGAGAGGCATCAGCTTGGAATGCAGTCTGTCGGCCAGTTCTTTTGTGTGTGTGAATCACCCCTTCCCCCTCCCTTGTTCAACGTCTTTCTTTTACAGTGAGGCAAGGGAAAGAGAAATTCCTGCTTGGATTTTTAGAACAAGTAAACCTATGACACCATATCAGAAGCAAAACAAGTAAGACATGAAGAAAATTTCCCTCTTGGTATTTGGAAATGAAACATTCATTCCAAACATCTTCCCTTTTTTAAAAAAATGAGAAAAAATGATTGTGCAAAGTAAATAAGCTATTCCCCATTCCTTCAGCATTTCACTGAACTTAGAGAAACATTTTGGTATTTGTTGGAAATATTAAGACTATTCTGGATAGGGAAGGATCTGAATAATCTTCTTAATTTTGGGTGTAGGCATTGCAACCAATGCAAAAATAAATGTTACGGCATTATTGGTTATGTGTTACTGCTCTGGAAATCTCCCTCTATCCTGAGGCTTTGCCTGAAAGCAAAACTTCTGGGATAGGGCTTTGGGGGCTGATAGTGTCCTGGATAAAATGCGGTACACATGGGTTTGAATCGGTATTGGATGAATAAAGGTAAGGGAAGTTCCCTGTGGGTGGTCGAGCACAAAAATGATACTTCTGGCTCTGGAGGTTGAGAGAGGTTTGTGGGAAGTATTGCTGCATGTTTGTCTTATTTTTATACTTTTTCTGAGTCATCTGTATTCCCAGTGCCTGAAAGGGTGCTGGATTAGGCATGTTTTTGGGCTGAATGTGAGGTCACTCTTTCCGTTATAGTCTTAAGCTTTGGTGAAGACGGAGAAAACAAGTTCCCTCTAGCTTTTAAAGGCTAGGGAGAGGGTGGGGAACAACAAGGGATCCAGGCAGCATTTCTACTAGAATTTTTTCAGGCACACAATGTCCTGTCTTGAGCATCTTTCCTGTGATGGCATTAAGCCAATTTATGGAGTGAGTGAGACCGGTGAGAAAATGAGAATTGTTCGGTTAGAGTTAATTAAACATTCTGAAGTGAAGTTATGAGTCTGGATTTTCAACACCCACATAAGCACACCAGGGATGAAATGAAGAGGAAGAAATCCTGTAGGTCTTGCGTATGATATGAAGTTTTGAGAGATATCATTAAGACACACTGACTATAGGCCTTTTCAGGCAGAATGGATTTAATATGTAACACAAGCAAGTGAAGCACTGAATAATGTAGACTGGAAAGGACCTCTGGAGGGCTCTTGTCTGTACCCGCTGCTCAGAGCAAGACTAGGAGAAGCAGGTTGCTCATGGTTGAATCTGTTCAAGTTTTTAATATTTCCAAGGATGAGGTTATGTCATTTCTCTAAACTTCTATTTTCATGTTTAACCACTGACCTGATGAAAAAAAATCCTAACATAAGCAGAAAATAAGATACAAAAAAAGGTTTTGGTCCTGTGGTGTGAAGGGGTTGGCACTGAAAACTTCAAATCCTTGACAGAATGAGGTCCCCTTTGTCACCATGAGTTACATTCCCGTCCAGTGTTGTATGAAAAGCATCTGTCTTGCAAGCTCCAAAGCCACTCTGTAGTGTGACCCAAATCTTGGCAAAAGGAACATCTGTGGACTCCTGCCTTGGATTATAATCCCTGTGTGTATGTTCAAAGTCAGCTGTATCATCTTCTCTCAAGAAGTGTTCAAGGTCAGGCTGGATGGGGCCCTCAGCAACCTGATCTAGTGAATGGCATCCCTGTCCACGATGGGGGGGTTGTAACTAGAAGATCTTTAAAGTCCCTTTGTATTGGGTATTATTGTAGTAGATGAATGAATGACGGACCTGGTCAGCTCCTTGGAGGGTGCTGAGGCAAAATCCGTTTATTTAAATCAACCAACACCTTATATATGCATGGGTTCAAAGTAACACATGACTCTGAACTAATCACCATGGGTTCTCTTACTGCTCATGTGCGTGGGAGTACACAGAAACTACACCTCCCAGGGTGCTGTTTGGCACCCTTTACTGAAACCTGACTCCTACATCTCCCCTCTTCTTTTGTTATTATAAAGAAATACAAAACATTGCATATAACAGTATATTTAAAATTTTGTAAATCCCTTTTAACAATTATCACTGCGTCACCTTGGTCTTTCAACAAACTTACTTATTTGAACCTTTACTTGTAATCTTTGAGACTTTTTTGACATAAATTTGTACTTTCATTGCTTAAGGGTTTGTGTGTATTTGAGATGAACAACAACTTTATTAATCTGAGGGTTTTCGCATAACCAGGTAAAACATTGACTCTCACTTCTCCAAGGGCCTGCACGTAATTGGTAACCAGGAGAAATTCAACTCCATTTCTAGAAAAGGGCTATAGGGAATAAGTGTTGTGATGCAAGTGTAATTTTTTCATGGCACATGAAGCATCTCTGTTCACACACATACATATTCACACAACTTCTCTCATTCATACAGAGTGGCCACTCCATTCACACTCACCCATTCATACTTAAAATTTTTATTATGTCCTTATTTAAATCATGTAGTTTGGTTTTTGGTTGTATGTTTTTCAATCTGTCATTTCTGGTAATCATATTTGGCAACTGTACCTGTTATGAAAAACTGAAAAGGAATTAATATGAAGAATCTAAGGCTTCAAACCTAAATCATGTCTTATCTGCTGTCTTCATCCCCTTTTTTTGTTATAGAAAACGAAAAGTTAATAAACTCAAAGATATACACACAAGTTACTATCACAACATGCCAACACAACTCAAAACTCAGCATCTCCTGCAACAACCTAATCAAGTTATCATCACAATAACACAGTATATAAAACAAGTTATCATTATAAAATGCTAGCACAGTTTGAAACTCAGCATCCTTTGCAAGCAACCAGTTTAAATTCTTTGTGGTTTTTAGAATGCAGTTAATTTTCAGCTTTTATCTATCTATTTATGATAGTTGTTTTTAGCTCTTAATAACAGTAACAAATTTAACAAATATGTTAATAACAATTTGAACAGTCTCAGGTGGCTAGTGCGGAAAAATTAAATGTAGAAGTTCAGGTAACCATGCAGTTTCTCTGTAATTTTGTTCAGGAATGGCCTTTTTTTTTGAAGTAAAGTAATACAAGTAATTTCATGCTTTTAATTGTCTTATATTTCAAAGTTGAAGCCTGAGGTGATTTTTTAGCTGAAGCTTGAAGAAAAAGTAAGAAGTCATTTTTATGTCTTGTAATGTCTTTTGCTTCAAAGTTGAATGCTGAAACGTGGTAAGGAAAAAAGTCATTTTATGCTTTCATTGTCTCTACCTCAAGGTTGAAGTCTGTGTGTAATTCCATGTATTGTATGTTTTAATGCTGTAAGGGCAGAAGGGATCAAGTATGTGTTTATCATTCTCAATTTTCACATGAAATGCTATATAAGTCTTTATATAAACTATCAGGGAATCTTTTCACTTGCTGAAACAATTAGAAAACAAAGTATAAACATTTTGAACATTATCTTAATAACAAATTCAAACTATCACATTGGCACCTGCAAACACAAAGGCAAGCATTCAGTGGTTCTCATCATTCGTAGATATCACAGGAATCAGAAAAGTTTTCTTCATGTTCACTGAAAGCCGTTTGTCTTGTTTGCTCTAGCAGGTGTCTAGTGTTTTGGTCTTGTGGAGACAAACTCAAAAGGCAATTTTAAAGGTCTTGGACAACAAAGAAAATCTTCCTTCCCCCTCTCCTCGAGACAGGGGCAAAAAACCAAGAAAACTCACCTCCTGTGGCAATAAGGTGAATACATTAATTAACAAAGCGTGGAGATGCTTAAGAACCTTTTATATACGTTATTTGAACTAAATTGTCATTTTAGAGCTTAACAACTTAACTACTTTAACAAGTTTAACAGTTTAAACAATTTAAGCAACTCTTGGGAAACTGATGAAAAATAGAAACAAAACCTTTAAGCTTCAATGTTTCCACCAAAACTTTCAGACAACAAGATATATGTTGACTTTAGCTTTGTATGTTTCTCTTGGGAGGCTCACAGCATGACACTGTAGCTGTGAGGTGTGCAGGGGCTCAGCGAAGTTGCTGTAGCACAGCTCTGCTCTGTTTAGCAAAAAGGGTATGGTCATTTTTATAAGCCCCGGCTTCCCGGAGCTTGGTTTACAGGCACAAGCCACTGTGTTCGACTTTGTTGTTTGCTTTCTCCACCACGGGCTGCAGGAGTCGCCCCGCAGGGGGTCTCTTGTCGGCGCTGGGCCGCCGCCCCCTGCAAAGCTGCAGCAGTGCCGACTCTGGATTGTAAGCTCGTTGCCACTTTTTTCCTCTGTGCTACTTTTGAGACCGTAGAAGCGGTTTGCCGGCACCGAGCTTGCCGTGCCGGCAGCTCGCACTGCGTCCCGTCCCGGTGGGGCTGCTCCCCGCCGCGCCGTGTCCCCGCGCCTCGGCTCCACGGGCTTTCACTCCCGCCGGGAGCTTTGTGCACTGTTTGTCCCGCCGCGGACAGCAGGGCGTTTTTTGGCAGAGTCCGGGTATACGCCGGTTCTCTGCAGCCCGTCGCCACTCCGGCCCCGGGCCGCGCTCGCCCAGCCGTGCGTCCCCGGCAGTGTGAGGGGGTTTTTGCAGCGAGGCAAGACGCCCGCCGCCCGCGAGCCCCGCGCCTCGGCACTGCCACCCCCCCGGCTCCTGCACAGCCGGAGCCGCTGTTTCGCGGCCCCTGGGCTGTCGCGCCGGGCCAGGGCTGAGTGGGACGTGTTCGCCCGTGGGTCCTGCGTCTCCGCGCCGCGGCAGGGAGTCGGCACGGTTGTGAGCACGGTCTCGGCAGCCTTTGCGTTCGTTTTAGGCGCTGGGAAACTGCCGCCGCCGGCGCCCGGCCGCGCCAAGCCGGGTCGTGTCCGCACGGGATCCAAAACCCCGCACTGTGCCTCTCGTCGCCGCTGCTGCCGCTCCAGCCGTAAACAGTGCCTTTTGAAACCCCGCGCCGCCTTACTCACCCGCAGGCGTTCTAGCAGGCATTTGTTTAAGGGGTTTGGGCTCTGTTTCTGTGGAGGGCAGTGAGTCCAACGGACCTCCCCAGCAGCACGGAGGCAGCCAGCGCCGGGACAGTGCTCTGTCCCTGCGCTGCTGAGTGCTTGTCCTTTTTTGGAGGGGGCAAAACCCAACTCCCTCCTGGTGTCCTCTGTTGGTTCTCTTCTTACCGGATTGTTATGAGTAAATGAAATTAGGCTGAAATATAGCAATAAAAATTTATTGAAGATTTATATAAAATGCAAATAAGCAAAACAGCACGCTGGGCGGCCGGGGAGACCCCTGCTCCACTCACGGCACGCAAGTGCAGTAAGCAAAAACAGTAACCTTTATTCCCTTATCAGTTCCCCTCCCATAGTCACTTGTTATCCCTCTATTGGATCCGAGTTTGCAGGTCTGGTCCTGGTTGGCTTCCCTGCAGGCCCGTTTCAGTTGCCAGGTGCTTTCCTACCCATAGTTTTAATTAGTCCTTCGTCCTTGAGGCCTAGCGTGTAGCTTAGTGTGTAGGTATCTCCAGATGTCCATCTTGGATTCTCTGTACCTCTGTACTTGACCCTTCGATCCTTGTCCTTTCCTTCGTTATTTTATGCGTAGCTTTTAGACAATATGCTTTTAGAAAAATAAGATACAAAATACTTATTCAGCCAGGCACAATAACTTATCTTGTCAGCTTAAGAACTGCAAGCTGCAGGACTATCAGCTTGTAATACTGACAGATTAATTAACCATTCTGCAACTTACAGTCCCCCAGCCTTAACAGAACATTGATTACAATAACATATATATATATATAGGAATATAACATGCAATACAATTTGATGAGCAAATTACTTTACTACTACTAATTTATTACAGGATCACATGTTTTTTAAGCATGCCTCCTCAAGCTGGGACACTTGGCAAGCTGTCCGTGGACAAGATGGTGATTTTCAAGCCGCTCCAGCCACCACGTGGCCGCCGCATGGCTGCCGCATGACAGTCCCTCGTGGACTCAAGGTCTATCTTTCCTTAACACTCGAGCGGTCCACGCCACGTGTTCGCTTTTGCCCGCGTAAAATCCTAGCCCAAGTCCTTTGGTTTGGGGTCTTTTAGGTTTGCACGTGGTCCTGTCTGCACACGGTTCCACCCCACCCCCACATCTGCTCCCGGTGTTTTGGGGGAGTTCTTTGTCTGTTAGGCTGGTGGGGGGGAACAAAAGGTTTAAAGTTTTGCTCCTTGGATGAGTTTGTTTCCCTGTGAGGTTTTTAAAGCGTCCACATTTTCTATCTCTGCTTTCTCTTGAGCAGTCTCTCCAAATTTTTTCCAAGGAGTTTCAGTAAGGATTCTACTTAACAGAATCCTGCTATAGTTATTTTTCTCTCTTTGAACTTCAACTTCCCATGCTTCTTACCTGGAGTTCTCTGTAGCTTCACCTTTTCTTTCTTTTAAAGCTTACTTTGCCAGGTTTCTTCTGTACACAATTCTCAGATTTTCAGAGCTCTCTCACAGTACTGCATGATTTCCCAGTCAGCTTGTTGCACTGGTTCCTGACGTCTGTTCTTTAGCGACATTTTCTGCGTGCTGTAAGCCTGGTATGGGACGTCTGACTTTTTTTCCAGAGAAAAACACTCAAGTTTTTAGAAAAAACTAGTTCGGACGTTACCAAATTTTTCCTTGTTTCAAGGCAGTCTATTTATCCCTGATGGGTTTTGTCCCTGTTGAGGGCGCCAGATATTGCGTATTATTGTAATACATGAATGAATGACGGACTCGGTCAGCTCCTTGGGGGGTGTTGAGGCAAAATCCATTTATTTAAATCAACCAACACCTTATATATGCATGGGTTCAAAGTAACACATGACTCTTGACCAATCACCATGGGTTCTCTTACTGCTCATGTGTGTGGGAGTACAGAGAAACTACACCTCTCAGGGTGCTGTTTGGCACCCTTTCCTGAAACCTGACTCCTACACCTTTGAACCCAAACCATTCTAGGATTCTATGATTCTTTGAACGCATGCTTTATAGTTGAGCAATTTCCTGCGTGCTTTTTAGGGTTGGGCTTGTAAATCTGATCTGTGATTCTCCAGAGCCCTTTCCTCTCTACTTCCTTTGATCCCACAGGGGCTGTGACAAGAAGACAAGGATATTTCACTAATGCTTCAAAATAAACACAGAAAGGACTGAGAGGAAGGAAGGAGAACTCCTGAGACAGCCCACTGTTTTGTCCTTTTGAATCAATTTAGGTTAAATTTTTACCATCCTCAGCACTGGGTTTCCAGAGGAAAGAGACTGTTACAGCATAGACTGGAGGAGGTCTGGCTTCTCTTGAGGTGCAAGGAGATCCTACTAGCTGTGCATAATGTTGGTCCTGTTTGCCTGGGGAGAGATATTCCTGTGAATCAGGCTGTTTTGGGGTTTTCAATCCTGTTCTTCTAGCTGCAGGAACCAAGGACGCTGGGAAGCTGAGCCAGCTCATAGCAAGTAGGTGCACGTCATGGGCAGCTTGGTGGAGTTTTCACTGATTGCATTGATTGTGTTGATGGAACCAGCATATTTTATTTCAAGAGCCTTAATGTCCTGGGCCAGAGCAGCATCCCTTGTGCCTCTGGACTTTGAAGCACCTCACATAGAGGATCCCAAGGTCTGCTCTCTATGTGCTATTCCTCTTCCCATGCCACCGCAGCTTTGCTTCATCACAGCCTAGTGCAAGATTTTTTATGTTGGCTGTGCAGGTGTCGCAATTACAGATAGGTTGCTAGTAATGAAGCACTTTCAGAGCAGTACACGCTGTTAATCCCATCCTCACCAGCACAGAGATAATTCAGCACCTTAGTAAACAAAAGGAATGAAACCTATTTATTCACATGGTTTCCTATAGAAACAAGGATACTGTGATTTTTCATGTTGGTGTCTGTTGTCCTTACTCTTCTCTCCAACACTTTTTTACTATTTTTCCAGTTTCCACCAGATTTAATAGTAGGTGAGAGATCTCAAAGGTCCTATGTTCAAGCAGGGTTTCCCCTCTCCTCAAAGAAATGGCCGCATAGGGGAAACATTGCTGGAATATTCATGCTTCATGTCAGTGAAACAACAGAAATAGCCTTCATAGATGTGTTGGGGGAAACAGTTTTCCCCCTAGAGTTATAAAATGGTAAACCCCCAGGGGGTGCTGACCCTGGGGTTAAGCCAATGAGCGCTCCTGCAAAATATAAACATATCACTCAGACCGGAAAAGAAAATAGCTGTTGGAGAAGAAGTAGTCATGTTGTGAGCCATGAGGAAGGGGCTCGGAGCCCCTCTGGGGGGCCACAGCCCCCCTAGCCCCCGGTTGGGGGGCTACAAGGACTTGGAACAGTGTTAAAACTGGACTAAGTATCTGTAACTAAAAAGCTGAGTTTTCCTCCACCGTGGACAACAGGAGCAGCGGCGGCAAAAGCAGCAGTGAACGGAGAAGCGGTGGCAGAGAGCCAGCAGTAGATAAGGAGCAGCAAAACAAGCACGCAGCTAAGCAGAGAGACACAGAGTTGTCTGAAGGATGAGAGAGCTGGCAACAGAGCAGGACTAAGCTCTACAGAGAGAGAGTTTGGGGTAAGGACTTCAAACAATCCCCCAAACTCCTTTGAGACCCCTCCTAGGAGGAGGCAGATGGACTCTTGCTTGAGAAGAGTCTTACAATGCCACAAGCACTGTAGAAAGAGAGGAGCTGAGAAAGCTGAAAGCATCCCAGAACTGGATGGAGACGCAGAATGGAATGCAGAGGAGGGCTTTGCCCCCCCCGCTGCTCTGAGACGGGGCACGGAAGCTCTGCAAGGGGCTTAAATCCCCTGAAGGTACAGACCGTCATGAAGATCCCTGCGCTTCGTGATATGACCGTGGTGGAGCGACCTTTGTCTGGGTGAACGCAAGCCCACGGAAGACCCTTCACCTGCGTCGAGGGGCCGAGAGGGGCTTGGATACCCCCCCTCGTGTGTACTGGCACAGATCCAGCTACAGCTGCTGCATGGAAGAGAGAAAGAGACACTGCTGCCCTAGAAAGACTTGCTGCTCGGAGAGAGGAAAGGATCTTTTCCTTCTTCCCTCCTGGACTTTTATTTGGAAGGGAGAAGAGATTTGATCCATTGTAAATACTGTTTTGTCATGGTAGAGATAGTTGAGATTGCGTATGTAATGTACTATAATATTTATTTGTACAGTGTATTGTAATATATCCCTTTCCCCCCATTTTGAGTCTCGTGTGGTGTCTGGAAAACCCATCTCACACTGGGTTGAGATGTGGGAGGGGGGCTAGGACTTGATAATTGGATTTTGGGGCTTTCGAACCATGACAATAGACAACAGAAAATCCTCAAATGAGAGATTAAACCTGTTAGCAAGGTGTTCAGACTCCTACATCAAGGGCCATTAGGGTTTTCTTTTCGCCCCTCCCCCTTTACACCTTTCGGGGAAATAACTCAGCCTCGAGCAGTTGAGAAGAGTCTGGAAGGGGAACACCAGGGGACTCAGTACTTTGAGATCAGCCTCAGTAACTGGATTTTCCTGTGGATTGCTCAGTAGGTGGAACAGCAGTGGCAAAGCACCAAAACCAGCACATATAAATAACATTTGAAAATTAATTACCCCATTTCCTGCAAGTGATAAGAAGATTTGCCTTGTCTGTGAGTAATTTGCAGTCATTCATGGCAATTTCTAATATTTAAATACTAAATAAATTAATTATTTGGCATTGTTTTTAGTTAGCTGATTTACTGTAATTGCAATGACTAAGTAAATCAATCACTTAAAAAAAAAGCCCCAGACAAACATGGTAAATCAATTACTTACTATTAAATGGGAACTACTTGCTGTTACAGAAAACAACATAAGAAAAAATCCTTTTATGATATCAGCAAAATTCAATCACTGTCTGGGGAAAGGGGATTCAGCACAACCTTACCTCTATTTAACTCAAGAGATAATGTAATTAAATAGTGAGAATGCATGGGAATAGCGAGCCCAGATGAACTACCAGGCACCAGGAAGCGAACAGCTGGGACATGGTCTTCTGAACAATCTCAGATGCAGGAAACACAGGTGAACAGCACAACAGTTGCGACAACAGATGACTGGATAAATACCACCTGTACTGGAAAAACAAATCTGGTGTTTGGAATAATTAGAGAAGGATTGAAGAAATTATTGGAGTACATAATTGTTATGGCTGTGGGTGGGGGTTACTGTTAGCCCACACACCTTGGTCATGCTGTGCAGCTCCTGTGTGCTCATCTCAGGAGAGTCTTTTAGGAGATGCTTCAACAAATGCCAATGGGGACAAGTAGTAGTCTGTCACACTTTTTGTGCAAGGAAGCCATGGATAAGCAGGTTAGGAGGTATCAGCCTGGAAATATAGTGATGGAGAAAGTTTAGGTGTAAGGGAGGTCTGGAGAAGAGAGGGTTACCATGGAGGATACTGAACGCACAAGGTGAACTGTGCCTAGAACATCCCCGGAAAAAACAACTGGAGGCATGGGCAGTGCCCGGGGAAATATCCAGCTTGGCAGAGCCCCTTGGCCGTGACCATTGTATGTCCTCCCCATCCAATGCAGCAGCACAAGAAACATAGCCTCGTTTCCCACTGGCTTGAACATCACCTCAGCAATAACCTCCCCTGCTGACAAGAGGCTGGACCCACAGTCCACATGTGCTGGGGGCCTTTGGGAATCCTTGCACCCACAGACCTGTCAGCAATCACGGAAACTGCTGAGCTCTTCCTGGCAATTTCCCCTCAGAGAATGAGCTCTGTTTGCATCTCTCTATCCAGCCAGTGATTTTCATACAACTTGGAGTAATTTAATTACCTTTTGGAGTTCAAATCATGTCTGATGAGCTTTAAATTGGGCAGGAGCATCATTATGAGTCATAAGAAGGAAGACAGGCAGACAAATTGTGCTGTGCAGTGTCAAAACCCTGCTCACTAGGACGTTGGGGTTAGAGCCCACCAGAGCTTGGTTAAATAGGCACATTATTATTTCTAGTCTCCTGTCCACTCTTCTAATTACCATTATAACATGTTTGTTTTGCTGGGATGCTGAAAAAACAGGCTAGAATCAGAAATGATGAAATATTTTACCCAAGATAAATGCTACATCTGTATTTTTAGATATGTTAAGACCTAGCTTAGCATGCAAATTGCCCCCTTGGTGATACAGGAACCATCCCAAAACACTGAAGGAGGAGGGTTACAGGCAGCACAAAAATATCTACAACATCATTATTTGTATTGTGGTTACATATTTAAAATAAAATTACTCACAGGAAAAAAAGAACATTTTAAATGGGATATTCTCAGAAGGAAAGCCCACGTCCCAGCTACCTGTGTGGTTTAAGGTACTGTTCTCAGAGATGGCATGACTGCCTCTTGACCCAGCAATCCTGTTCATGCAGCTTCAGCATACTTTGGATGACCCAGGAGCTCAGTGGGAGTGAGATCAATTTCCAGTATTCCCCTTCAGCCCACTCTGACAGTTGCCACCATGCATTCATGGGAAGTGCCCAAAGAAGATCTAGGAGCCTTTTAAAAAAAGTAGTTTCATCTTTTTATCCAAACCAACGAAACCATTTTGGCTGAAGCCCTCTGCAAGACAACTTTCTGAAGAAGGCTCACCAAGCAAAACTTACCCAGGTTACAGAACACTGGGAAAAGCCACAAATAACTGGAATACCTAGTCCCATAATGAAAAGCACCAGGTTGTAGGTAGTGCTATCGGGGACATGGAGGTCATAGTTACACACAACAGATAAATGTGACTGTGTCAAAAGGGAACAGCTGAGTCCTGCTCTAGGAGATGTGTGCTGCACCATCTGCTACAGGCAAGCCTGGGAAAAAATTCAGAAGCAGAGGTTGGAAGTGATGCTGACTCAAGGGGATTTGAGGGGCTCCCCCATGTTCATACTTGCACATAATCAGAAAGGTTAAGGTCACTCCCCAGCCCCTGCTGCAGACAGCTGGATAGACAGTGTAGCTATTATCAACTTGAACCTGGCTTTATCTTTAATACAGCCTGACAGGAGCTGTCACAATGAAAGTGAAAGGCTTTCCCAAAATGTAAGACCTTTCCCAGGAAGCAGGATTTACTCTTTCTACCCTTACTGAAGTACTGTCAGAACTACTTATGTGGCAACTTCTAAGTGTTTAATATGTCTTATCTGTGTATCAGATTGTATCAGTTAACCAGGACTCAACTGAGAAGCCAATTTAGGTTTGAAATAGAGAGACTTAATAAGATGCCTGTGTTGTTTTCCTTGTTTTTTTTTTTTAAAGCCCGACAACTATCACACCTGGGAGATGGAGGTTAATGTGTATTATTATTGGTTTGGTCTTTGTCTTAAAATAGTCCCCTTCACAGTGATGCTAGAGATGTTTTCCATGCAGCTAGAGGCCCTGCTACAAAGCCTTTAACATTGATATGTGGCACCAGGATAATTCCTATTTTACAGAAATTAAAGTCTAGAGCCACTTACAGAAAACTCAGCATGTTGGGACATAAAAGCGCAGAGGATGGCAAAGTTGTCCAATATTATGGTAACAGGGAGTATAAATTAGTGTATCCTAAAATAATTTTGGGGTGGTTAATTCACAAGCAGACTTGACAGCAGCTTGTCCTGTCAGTGGTGGTGGCAGGTCCTAGCTCTGTGCTGAGGCATGGCTCACCTGGAGCTTTTTTTATTCCTGGTAAATACTGCTGATCATGAGATACGAGCAATGGTGCTGATGAAAGGACTTCATCTCCCATCTTACCTGCTGAGTGCCATTGGAAGGCTTCATTACCATGCAAATGGAGGTTGCACAGAGCCTAATAAAAATGCATCTGTCAGGCTGCACATATTTATAACACCAAGTGTTAGCATAACTGGGATATAGAGTGAATGGATTTCAATTAGGGCTGGTTAGACTTGTCTTGCCATTGGAAACAATAAGGGTTAATTATGCCTCAGTAATTTTGACATCTTTCTGATGAACAATTCATCTCTAATTGGACCCAAAGACCTTTCATGATACTAGGAAACATTTGACCTTGAAATGGTAGAGAAGGATTTTGACAAAGAAATTGCAAAACTGATAAAGAAGAAGGCATCCTAAAAGGAACAATTAATGTACCCAAGGGAAGGGGGGAATGATCATCTAAATCAGCCATAATTTTGCAATGGAACAAGTTGTCATCTGACTTATGTTGGAGTGAACCTCTAAGGATATGCCTCTGATGATGTATGTACTGAGATTAAAGATCTAAAGGATGTTACTGCTCTGATCTGCCATTGGAAAGCTGGGGACCCAGGGACACTCGTGACAGGTTGTGGAGTGTGATGATATTGGCACCAACGTGGAAGTCCAGAAACAAGTGGCTGTGTAGCTTGGTCTGGAATTTTTGTCTGGGAAAGCCAGGGGACCTTCCTCCAGAGGAAGCAACTGCACTAAGTTTATGATGTCGTCCTTTTCGTCCTCCATTTGCGGAACCCACCTCTAGGCACAACTAGCTATGCCTTGGGCAGAGTCTCTGAAGAAAGCAGTCATCCTGCTTTGCCAGAGACACCCAACCACAGAAGGCTGTCCAGCCAAAAATATTTTTATATCTTTATATTTTTATAGCTGTGACGGTACACCAGCATCTCCACAGAATGACTTGCTCTGTGCTGGCAGATAGAGCTAAAGCCTCTCTCCATGATCTAAAAAGAGACTTTGAGAGGGAGATCTCCAGCCAGGTACACTACTATCAGATGGAGAAAGTTATGCAGGACAGTTTTCCTCCTGAATAGTAAAGTTTCCTTGGGTAATGGAGTACAAACAGCTCCCTGAACATATTCAGTGGGAGAGAGTGGAGTCTTATGCCCGAAGTGAGATCCATCCTAGGAGCCGACTAGGTAGGGAAGCAACATACAGTTTTGTTCACAAATGGCTGTTACATGACATACACCTGCTTTTGGCATCTCTTAAAATTACACAGATAAATCTCCCATATGTCCTGTGTTTCAGTAGAGCTCATCTGTTTTCTATAATAGCCATAACCTAGCAAGAGGACACCTGTAGACCCAATGTGTCATCTATGTTATCTACATAAATCAGCTTCTGTGGAAAGTATCTTAGATTGGTGATTACAGGAAAATAATTTATTGATATATGAAAATTGACATGCACAGTGCAAGGCATTTGCCAATGCCTATATATTGCATTTACTGAGGTAATACTGGCAAGAAGTCAGGGACAATTAATTTTGCAAAGGCCCTCCAGGGAAAAAGATGAAAGCAAGTTTTTAGTTTATACTAGAAATCAGAGGTAAAGCCTGTGTGTGTTTAACCTGAGCTCCAGGATATATGTTTCTTGGAAACGTATAAATGTGTCCCCAGGTTTTATATTTAAATGTTGTTTTGAAACACATCTTGATTATCATGCTTTTCAGGCTGTTTGTAAGTGGTTAGTGCAGAACATCTCTGCCTTGTATTGCAAGGGTTTTCTATGCTGCTGTACTACTGGTTTTCATGGCTTTTACCTTCTCTGCAAAAGAGAAACTAAGAACAGGTGGTAGTCCAGTGATCAAAATATATGTCTACATTGGTTAGCACTGAAATGAACACTGCAGAACTCACAGGAAAATTCTTTAGTTAAAGCATTTGTACTTCTTTGAAGAATTAGTTGGTATTTCTTAGCAAAAATGGCTTTTGATTTAATCACACTTTCTTTTTTGTGCTTTTGGATTTTTTAATGTCAAGGAAAAAGTGTGTACTGAACAACAAACAATGTGTTTTCATGTTGGTTTTTTTGGGGGTTGGTTTTTTTCCCCAATACTCCTTCTCCTCCTTCCTTCCTTCTCTGCTCAACATGTAGTGAAAAATTAGGTGGGGATTTCCACCTAAATATTTCCACAAAAAGTGTAATTCTCCAATCAATTCAATTTGTTGTCCTCTATGTTTGTAAACAGCAGTGGTGTATTTCTCTGTGAGTTATGTCACATATATTAAAAGTGAGGAAAAAGGATGGTAGGTGTATAGTTTATACAGCCTTGTAGTGATATGGCCAATCAGAGCTCAAGTCAGTTCACCAGTTTAATTACCTAGGTAGCCTCATCTCCTCGGATGGTAAGATTGATGGAGAGATAGACAACAGGTTAGCAAAGGCACATAGTGCCTTTGGAAAGCTTCATAAAAGAGTTCGGCGAAATAAACACTTGAAGAAAAGTACCAAGATCAGTGTTTACAGAGCCATTGTGCTGTCTACTCTCTTATACAGGTCTGAATCATGGGACATTTACCGCCACCACCCGCGTCTCCTAGAACGCTTCCATCAATGCTGTCTCCATACAATCCTAAACATCCACTGGTCAGATTATGTGACCAATACATCTGTTCTAGAACAAGCAGCAATCACAAGTATTGAGGCCATGTTGCTGAGAACACAGCTGCGTTGGGCAG
>NW_020930805.1:0-377 GCF_003984885.1 Neopelma chrysocephalum | reverse complement strand
TCAACCCTACAGATGTCCCATACCCAGCCCCCTGCCCCAAATCCAGCCCCCAAACCTCCCAGAGAAACCCCACAGCCTTATACTCAGCCCTCAGCCCCATCACCAGGCCCCTGACCCACACCAGCCCCATATCCAGAGCCACAGCCACACTCCCCAAACCTTCCCCTATCCTACAACCCCATAACCAGCTCCCTGCCCCATACCATGTGCCTTACCCAGAGACACAGCCAGCCCCCTCAAACCCTACCTTGCCCCATAGCAGCCCCATACCCAGAGTCACACGCAGCCCCCTCAAACTCTCCCCAGCCCCACATCAGCCCCCCAGCCCCACACACAGCCCCTTGTCCCATCCCCAGCCCAAACCTTTCCCTGTCCTA
>NW_020930804.1:0-886 GCF_003984885.1 Neopelma chrysocephalum | reverse complement strand
CATACCCAGGTCCCTGCCTCATACCCAGCCCCAAACCCAGAACCACAACCAGCTCCTCCAATCTTTCCCCAGCCCCCCAGTCCCATACCCAGGTCCCTGTCTCATATCCAGCCCCATACCCAGCGCCACATCCAGCCCCCCAACCCCGCCCTGCCCCACCACCCCATGCCCACCCCCCTGCCCCCATCGCCCCCCGGCACCCCGACCCCCGGTACCGGAGAGCTCCGAGCACCAGGCGGTGCTGCCGGTACCGATCCAGCACCACCAGCAGCTCCTCGGGGTCCACGGGCGGCGGCAGCTTCAGCCGCCCCGCCTTGGACTTGGCCGGGGGGTCGTGGCGGCTCTTGCGGCCCCGCGCCGGCACCACCCGCGGGGACCACCCGGGGCACAGCCCGGGGCAGGGGCCGTGTCCCAGTCCCGGTCCCAGTCCGGGTCCCAGCGGCAGGACCGGCACCGGGACCGAGCCCGGACGGCAGCGGCTGAGCGCCCGCAGCATGGCGGGGACACAGCGGCAGTGACGGCCCGGGAAGGGCGGGACGGAGGGAGCGGGGCCTGGCGGGAAATGGAGTGCGGGGAGGGCGGGACACACGGACCCTCACGGGACAGGGAATGGAAGCCCGTGGGACAGGGACCCTCACGGGACAGGGAATGGAAACCCGTGGGACACGGAGCCTCACGGGACAGGGACACGGATATCTGTGGGACACGGACCTTCACGGGACAGGGAATGGACACCCGCGGGACAGGGACACGGATACCTGCGGGACACGGAGCCTCACGGGACAGAGAATGGATACCTGTGGCACAGGAACCCTCACGGGACAGGGACACGGATACCCGTGGGACACGGACCCTCATGGGACAGGGACACCTCCACAGGGGACAT
>NW_020930803.1:0-824 GCF_003984885.1 Neopelma chrysocephalum | reverse complement strand
GCCCTCCCTTGCCCCACAGCAGCCCCATAGCCTCATACCCAGCCTCATACACAGACCCACAGCCAGGCCCCCAAACCTCCCCCTGCCCCACATCACCCCCTTAGTCCCATCCCCAGTCCCATACTCAGAGCCACATCCAGCTCCTCCAATCCTTCTCCAGCCCCCCAGTCCCATACCCAGGTCCCTGCCTCATACCCAGCCCCATAGCCAGCGCCACATCCAGCCCCTCCAAACCCTCCCGGGCCCCACATCATCCCCCTGCCCATACCCCGCGCCACATCCAGCCCCCCAACCCCGCCCTGCCCCACCACCCCATGCCCACCCCCCTGCCCCCATCGTCCCCCGGCACCCCGACCCCCGGTACCGGAGAGCTCCGAGCACCAGGCGGTGCTGCCGGTACCGATCCAGCACCACCAGCAGCTCCTCGGGGTCCACGGGCGGCGGCAGCTTCAGCCGCCCCGCCTTGGACTTGGCCGGGGGGTCGTGGCGGCTCTTGCGGCCCCGCGCCGGCACCACCCGCGGGGACCACCCGGGGCACAGCCCGGGGCAGGGGCCGTGTCCCAGTCCCGGTCCCGGTCCGGGTCCCAGCGGCAGGACCGGCACCGGGACGGAGCCCGGGCGGCAGCGGCTGAGCGCCCGCAGCATGGCGGGGACACAGCGGCAGTGACGACCCGGGAAGGGCGGGACGGAGGGAGCGGGGCCTGGCGGGAAATGGAGTGCGGGGAGGGCGGGACACACGGACCCTCACGGGACAGGGAATGGAAGCCCGTGGGACAGGGACCCTCACGGGACAGGGAATGGAAACCCGTGGGACACGGACCCTC
>NW_020930802.1:0-362 GCF_003984885.1 Neopelma chrysocephalum | reverse complement strand
TTTGGCACCTGGATTTTGGGTGGGTTGTCTCGGCTCCGTCTCACCCAGGATGAGGCCGCTGGTTTTGGCACCTGGATTTTGAGTGGTTTGTCTCGGCTCCATCTCACCTGGGATGCGGCCGCTGGTTTTGGCACCTGGATTTTGGGTGGTCTGTCTTGGCTCTATCTCACCCAGGATGAGGACACCGGGTTTGGCACCTGGATTTTGGGTGGGTTGTCTCGGCTCCATCTCACCTGGGATGCAGCCGCTGGGTTTGGCACCTGGATTTTGGGTGGGTTGTCTCAGCTCCATCTCACCCAGGATGAGGCCACTGGTTTTGGCACCTGGATTTTGGGTGGGTTGTCTCGGCTCCGTCTCACCCA
>NW_020930801.1:0-618 GCF_003984885.1 Neopelma chrysocephalum | reverse complement strand
TCTCCCAACATTCCTGGATCCTCTCCCTTCCCTTCCCCCCTTCTCCCAGCATTCTTGTGTCACTTCCCTCTTCTCCCAAAACTCCTGGGTCCTCTCCCTTCTCCCAACACTCCTGAGTCCTTTCCCATCTTCTCCCAACGCTCCTGGATCCTCTCCCCTTTTCTCCCAGCACTCCTGGATCCTCTCCCTTCCCCCCTTCTCCCAACATTCCTGGATCCCTTCCCCCTTCTCCCAACATTCCCGGATCCCTTCCCCATTTTCCCACCACTCCCGGCTCCCCTCCCTCTCCACTTCCATCACCCTTTGGGCGCTGCCCAGCCCTTCCCCTTCCCAATCTGGGAATCTGGGATCCTCTCCGGTCCCTCCCCAAGCCCCCGTTCCTCCCGCAGGACTCGGATCCTTTCCCGATATTCCCGGCATCCCCATTCCCTTGAGCGCTCGGATTTCCCGGTACAGCCGTTCCCATCGCCGGTATTCCCGGCTATTCCCGGTATTCCCATACCCTGGTGCGCTCGGATTTCCCGACACAGCCGTTCCCATCCCCGGTATTCCCGGCTATTCCCATACCCTAGAGCGCTCGGATTTCCCGGCACAGCCGTTCCCATCCCCGCTATTCCC
>NW_020930800.1:0-356 GCF_003984885.1 Neopelma chrysocephalum | reverse complement strand
CCCTTCCTCCTTCTCCCAGAACTCCTGGGTCCTTTCCTGTCTTCTCCAAACGCTCCTGGATCACTTCCCGTCTTCTCCCAGCACTCCTGGATCTTCTCCCTTCCGCTTCTCCCTTCTCCAAACCCTCCTGGTCACTTCCCTCTTCTCCCAGCACTCCCAGATCCTCTCCCTTCCCTTTCCCCCTTTTCCCAACACCCCTGGATCCTCTCCCTTTCCCCCTTCTCCCAGCACTCCTGGGTCCTTTCCTGTCTTCTCCCAGAACTCCTGGATCTTCTCCCTTCACCTTCCCTTTCCCCCTTCTCCCAGCACTCCTGGATCACTTCCCTCTTCTCCCACAACTCCTGCATCCTCTCCCT
>NW_020930799.1:0-519 GCF_003984885.1 Neopelma chrysocephalum | reverse complement strand
TCCTTCTCCCTTCTCCCAGCACTCCCAGATCCTCTCCCTTCCCTTTCTCCCTTCTCCCAGAACTCCTGGATCCTCTCCCTTCCCTTCACCCCTTCTCCCGGCATTCCTGGGTCATTTCCCTCTTCTCCCAGAACTCCTGGATCCTCCCCCTTCTCCCAACACTCCTGAGTTCTTTCCCATCTTCTCCCAACGCTCCTGGATCCTCTCCCTTCCCCCCTTCTCCCAACATTCCTGGATCCCTTCCCCTTTTCCCACCACTCCTGGCTCCCCTCCCTCTCCACTTCCATCACCCTTTGGGCGCTGCCCAGCCCTTCCCCTTCCCAATCTGGGAATCTGGGATCCTCTCCGGTTCCTACCCAATCCCCCGTTCCTCCCGCAGGACTCGGATCCATTCCCAATATTCCCGGCATCCCCATTCCCTTGAGCGCTCGGATTTCCCGGCACAGCCGTTCCCATCGCCGGTATTCCCGACTATTCCCGGTATTCCCATACCCTGGAGCGCTCGGATTTCCCGACACA
>NW_020930798.1:0-375 GCF_003984885.1 Neopelma chrysocephalum | reverse complement strand
GTTCATCCCAGTGCCCTCAGAGTGCCCCCCCAGTTCACACCAGTTCACACCAGTTCATCCCAGTGCCCTCCCAGTTCATCCTAGTTCATCCCAGTGCCCTCAGAGTGCCCTCCCAGTTCACACCAGTTCAGCCCAGTTCAACCCAGTGCCCTCCCAGTTCATCCCAGTTCAGCCCGTTTCACACCAGTTCAGCCCAGTGCTCTCAGAGTGCCCTCCCACTTCATCCCAGTTCAGCCCAGTGCCCTCCCAGTTCATCCCAGTTCAGCCCAGTGCCCTGAGAGTGCTCTCCCAGTTCACACCAGTTCATCCCAGTGCCCTCCCAGTTAATCCCAGTTCACACCAGTTCAGCCCAGTGCCCTCAGAGTGCCCTCCCAG
>NW_020930797.1:0-314 GCF_003984885.1 Neopelma chrysocephalum | reverse complement strand
ACCTTTACCAAGGCCCTGACAACCTTCACCTAGGGCCTGACAACCTTCACCTCTGCCCTGACAACTTTCACCGAGGCCCTGACATAGCTTCGACCTGTGACCTGACAGACAGTCCCTATATTAACAGTACTTCATTTAGATGTAGCTTAGATGTAGCTAGCACGTTTGCCCCGACAAGTATAGAAGTAGTAATTAGGCAGTTCCCCAGCAACTGTATTGGTAGTTAATACGTAGTTCCCCAAGAATTCTATTTGTAGTTACACGTAGTTAGTGCATAGATGCCCCCAAAATAGATGAGTACATAATATGTAGTT
>NW_020930796.1:0-790 GCF_003984885.1 Neopelma chrysocephalum | reverse complement strand
AAACAGGCAGAGCTGGGAGTGTTTACAGAGCCAGAGACCCTCTTTAACAGCCTGATCAGCTGCTGGATTGATCTACTATTGACCAGGCTTATAAATATCCCTGATAAAGATTCCAAGCTTTGAATCTCTAAAGAGCAGCTTTTTCAGTGTCTGAGGAAATGCTCAGATGAACATTAATGAGGCTGAGGGCAGAGCTGGGTGAGACATTTCTCTGCATAGGGGATGAAAACAAAGTGCAGAGCAGAACTGAGCTTTAAATCCCCTTTTACCTTCTGTGCTAAAACGCTGAGGGATACGAACTGTAAGCAAAACACTGATTTAAAAGAGTATTCCATATTAATGCAACTCAAGCTGGAAATGGGAGGAGGAGGGACCCAAACCAACCATGTCACCCATGTGTGGCTGGAACTCGAACTTCATGGGGGGGCAGAAGACGTTGTTGTACATCTCCATCAGCCTCTGCTTGTCGCTGTTGGCGTCCAGGTTCTCCACAGCGTTCTCGATGGCGTCCAGCCCCTCGTGCTTCGACTGCTCCAGGTTCAGCTCCGCAGACAGGAACGTCCTCAGGGCTCTGTTGAGGCTGGCGTGGTACCCCAGGTCACAGCACTGCTGGAAAAACACCCCCCACACACACGACCCCACGTGAATAAAGTGGAGGAACTCCAGACTAGAAATCACAGCCTGAAGTTGTGCAAGTCAAAAGTGCTTTTGGTGTCAACAGGCTCTCACAAAATGCTTCAGTGAAACTGCATTTTCAACAGAGAACTCTTCTGTGGAAAATGTTTCAAAT
>NW_020930795.1:0-732 GCF_003984885.1 Neopelma chrysocephalum | reverse complement strand
AGAGACCCTCTTTAATCAGCCTGATCAGGTGCTGGATTGATCTACTATTGACCAGGCTTATAAATATCCCTGATAAAGATTCCAAGCTTTGAATCTCTAAAGAGCAGCTTTTTCAGTGTCAGATGAGCATTAATGAGGCTGAGGGCAGAGCTGGGTGAGACATTCTCTGTGTAAGGGATGAAAACAAAGTGCAGAGCAGAACTGAGCTTTAAATCCCCTTTTACCTTCTGTGCTAAAACGCTGAGGGATACGAACTGTAAGAAAAACACTGATTTAAAAGAGTATTCCATATTAATGCAACTCGAGCTGGAAATGGGAGGAGGAGGGACCCAAACCGACCATGTCACCCATGTGTGGCTGGAACTCGAACTTCATGGGGGGGCAGAAGACGTTGTTGTACATCTCCATCAGCCTCTGCTTGTCGCTGTTGGCGTCCAGGTTCTCCACAGCGTTCTCGATGGCGTCCAGCCCCTCGTGCTTCGACTGCTCCAGGTTCAGCTCCGCCGACAGGAACGTCCTCAGGGCTCTGTTGAGGCTGGCGTGGTACCCCAGGTCACAGCACTGCTGGAAAAACACCCCCCACACACACGACCCCACGTGAATAAAGTGGAGGAACTCCAGAATAGAAATCACAGCCTGAAGTTGTGTAAGTCAAAAGTGCTTTTGGAGTCAACATGCTCACACAAAACTGCATTTTCAACAGAGAACTCTTCTGTGGAAAATGTTTCAAAT
>NW_020930794.1:0-3970 GCF_003984885.1 Neopelma chrysocephalum | reverse complement strand
TAGTAGATCAATCCAGCACCTGATCAGGCTGATTAAAGAGGGTCTCTCTAACTTAACACCATGAAACAGAAAAATATCCCCTCCAAATTAAGCCCTGGGTTCCTTCTCCTATTTGAACTTACAATAGTCCCTCTCTAGAGAGGGAGTGCTGAGAGTTCAATTAAAAATCACTTTTCTAGTTCCATAACCCTGGGCAGGGTGGTCAATCCCTTCTTAATTGAAGCCGTTTCTCCACCCACTTCTCCCAACAGCCACTTTCACCTTCTGCAAAGGATTTTCAATATTTGTAAGTCAAGGCCTGATGAACCATCCTGAACCCATCCAGCTACTGCAATTTGCACAGAAAATTCAGACTTCTTATAATTCTGGGAAGAAGAATGTGAAGGATATCACATATAGCAAAAGATGCCCAAAGGAATGACAAAGTAACCAGGACAAGAGCTGTGATTTTTATCTGCTAATCTGATATATTTCGAAAATCAAGCCAAATTCAACAGTTTAACATAAATCTGATTCAGAAAAAAACACATAGTATGGTATGAAATTCAACATCAAAACGCTCTTAGCACCTTGTTAAAAGCACTGACTTAGTGAAAAGCTGTGAGCTGGAACTGTAAGATGATAATAACAAAAAATGAAAGAGCTAAACATCCTTTTAGCTTCTATTAGTTTTGAAAATTGATATTTACAAGCTATTAAGTTCTTTCTCAGACAATTCCTTTTCAGGTGCAGAAGAAATCAAATTTTACACTATTTATCCACAGACTACGTTTGCATCAACAAAGGCATCCCAATATATTTGCAGAGAATTGAGAGCACACGTTTTAAAAACCCAACATGCTTCCTCTGCTTGCCCAAAAATCAATGACAGAAGTGTTTTTGTGAGACAAGAGCATCATTTTGCACTCTCTGGTGAGTATAATTCTAAATAAATCACACTGAAAACAGAGAATCACAGAAGGGTTTGGGTTGGAAGGGACCTCAAAGATCATCCAGTTCCATCCCCACACCTCCCACTAGCCCAGGTTGCTCCAACCTGGCCTTGGACACTTCCAGAGATGGGGCAGCCACAGCTTCTCTGGGAAACCTGTGCCAGGGCCTCCCCACCCTCACAGGGAAGAACTTCTTCCCCAAAAGAAAAGAATTCCTAAGCTCCTAAAAATGAGCCCCTTACTGTGAAGTAGAACTGCTCTGTCTCCTGCTGGTTCGCCCTTCTCTTGGCAATGCTGGGTTTGCTCATGAACGTTTCTGAGACAGTGGATTTCACAGACTCCATGGAGTTGCTGTACTGGAAACAGTCCGAGACATCAAAGTCCTCTATGGTGACAATGTCCTGGATTGTCTGGAGAGTGGCTTCCATGGTCTTCTTAACCTGCCCAGAGAGAAGGAGAGAACTTACAAGTGAGGACAGCATGTTGTGTGTAAACAGGAGAGGCAGCAAGTGCCCTGGAGCACTCTGGGAATAAACAGATATTACTGGTTTCACGTCCTGACGTAATTAAGGTGTAAGTTTTGCTCATTAACAGCACAGCCCAAGGGCTGGCAGCACCCAGAACCTGCCAGGAGCAGGAAATCAGCTGTGATCAGGAGCAGATGTAAAGACATTTAACCTCAAAGAGCGTGGAACAAAGATGATCTAATTGTCCTCTGTAACTGCATCTACTGGGCATCAAATGTTGGATGTTACAAGCAGGACTTTGCTGCACTTTTCATTTTGACTGAGGGTAAATCTGAATCGACTTCCCAGACATAAAGGAGTTGCAAATTTTACCCAAGGAGGATTAAAAGTTCTTGAACACAGAGGTGCAGAGATAGGCCATACCATTGATGTAGTCTTCTCATCTTAGATGACCAATTAAACAAAAATCACTCTTACCCCAGGTGATGCAAATTCACCGTCTTCACTTCAAAACATTAAGTTCCTCTTTTTTCCCTTAGCTATCCAAATACAACTTTTGCAACACAGCCAGTCTTATCAACTGAAGGGTGGGGAGAAAGACCCATGGAGGTATTTTAAAGGATCTCACTTCCATGTGGGATCACACACTAATGAACTGCTGGCCTCAGCTGCCTTGGTCTTGAATTTTAACACAAGTCTTCATAAAGGAGGATCACAGCAATTAGATTCTGCCACAATTAGTTCCCCAGGATGGACTGGAAGTGGGCAAGAGAAGTTGTTGATTTTTGGTTGATTAACTGACCTCTTCATTTTCAATCTTCAGCGTAGATAACCTGGATTGCAACTGCTGACACCTCTGCACCAACTCGCTCTGGACTGGCTGCTGGGCACACAGCTGGGACTCCTGGAAGGGAAACAGCACAGGGAAAAAAACCCACATCATCAAAAACACTGAAATTAGTCATTCCATTACTATACACAAACGTTTTCCAAAGTGCTCAACTTCAAAACTTCGCAGCCCTGGATTTCAACCAGTGGCAAAGGTCTGTGTTCTCCCAAATTGCAGTTCCCTGCCTGGGTGGACTGAACAGGGAGCAAGAGAGAGGATGAGAAGAGAACATCATAGGAGAACTAGTTAAAATGAGCTGATTCCAGTAATGTAAGCTCGTGGTGTGTTTTGGAAGCCTGAAGGTGCTTTACCACAGACATTGGGCTAAATCACGTGGCAAATCAAGAAGAATGTGGTCCAATGTTTTAGCCAGGCATCCTGGGGCAGGGGTACAAGGGGCTGAGCTCACCCAGCTGAACACATCAAAGCAACAGGCACAAGTCACCATTTAATAAATTCAGGGGAGTTGAAATAAAAAAAAGAACAGGTTAGGGACCTGTCAAACACGCCAGAACACTGAGCTTCCCTGTGCTGCTCAGAATTACTCTTATTTCACAGCATGAGGCAGCTTTTCCCTTTAGTTTTGTTCTGGTTTTTGTGTGGGGGGCTCTTTTAAAAGAAAACATTGCCCTCACTGCCTAAGGCTATTTTTTGAAGACAGAAACTGGAATGGGAGTTTTATCACACAGATGCACTCACACACCATCATGTATTCAACTATTGCAACAAGACCATCAGCTGCATTATAAATACTCATTTGGCCTTAAGAACTACCAAGATAAATGATTCAGTGAATGGGAGCTGTTGCTGAATGACTGACTGCAGGTAATTCTTTTTTTTCCTTCCCACGATCTTCCAGGATACCACCAAAGCACAGGAAAAAAAAACCCAGGAAAGGTCATTTGCAGTCTGAGGGTTTCCCTTAAAATGGAAGAGACAAAGAAGAGCCTGAAGCGGTGATTGTAATTCCTGGCTGGAAAGAAGAGGCTGCAAGAGACCCTCCTTCCAGTCTGTGCTCAGTGTTCAGGGGATAATCTAGAAATCCAACCAACTGACCTAAATTAGCACACTGTGCATGTGTTCCCATTTAGAACCGGTTTCAGCTTGTGCCACTTTTAAACAGTTCCCAGCTGAGTAACCACATCTTGATAAACCTATAAAGAGAGGGATCTTCCGTGCCAAAAAATGAAAGTCCTCTGACAGCCTCATCTGACAAGGAAGATGCAAAAAGCACCACTGGAAAGCATTTGTGCTCCAAGATTACGCACCCAAATGCAGCAAAAATCAGCATTTAAGTTTCTTTATGCTGTCCCCTCGAATTTCTAACTTCAGATTCTGTCTCAGGGTGCAGGAATTTACCTAATTTCATTCAATGATTTATTTATTTTACTCGTAGGTTAAATGAAAGGTTAAAATGGAGTATCCTGTTCCTGTTTAGCATTAAACCCAATTAAGCATTTTCATCCTCAGTGCCTCTGACGGCCAAAAAAGAGCCAGCAAAATTCAGACATCCACAGCACGAGCCTCTGCTTAATCTTTACATCATCTCCCCTTTCTCAGGCTCCCCTGAACCTCCCAAACCCTGAGCCAAACAGGTGGCCTTGGACTGAGTGGGTTTCTCTCTTGGAGGGAGATAAACAGGCAGAGCTGGGAGTGTTTACAGAGCCAGAGACCCTCTTTAA
>NW_020930793.1:0-3970 GCF_003984885.1 Neopelma chrysocephalum | reverse complement strand
TTAAAGAGGGTCTCTGGCTCTGTAAACACTCCCAGCTCTGCCTGTTTATCTCCCTCCAAGAGAGAAACCCACTCAGTCCAAGGCCACCTGTTTGGCTCAGGGTTTGGGAGGTTCAGGGGAGCCTGAGAAAGGGGAGATGATGTAAAGATTAAGCAGAGGCTCGTGCTGTGGATGTCTGAATTTTGCTGGCTCTTTTTTGGCCGTCAGAGGCACTGAGGATGAAAATGCTTAATTGGGTTTAATGCTAAACAGGAACAGGATACTCCATTTTAACCTTTCATTTAACCTACGAGTAAAATAAATAAATCATTGAATGAAATTAGGTAAATTCCTGCACCCTGAGACAGAATCTGAAGTTAGAAATTCGAGGGGACAGCATAAAGAAACTTAAATGCTGATTTTTGCTGCATTTGGGTGCGTAATCTTGGAGCACAAATGCTTTCCAGTGGTGCTTTTTGCATCTTCCTTGTCAGATGAGGCTGTCAGAGGACTTTCATTTTTTGGCACGGAAGATCCCTCTCTTTATAGGTTTATCAAGATGTGGTTACTCAGCTGGGAACTGTTTAAAAGTGGCACAAGCTGAAACCGGTTCTAAATGGGAACACATGCACAGTGTGCTAATTTAGGTCAGTTGGTTGGATTTCTAGATTATCCCCTGAACACTGAGCACAGACTGGAAGGAGGGTCTCTTGCAGCCTCTTCTTTCCAGCCAGGAATTACAATCACCGCTTCAGGCTCTTCTTTGTCTCTTCCATTTTAAGGGAAACCCTCAGACTGCAAATGACCTTTCCTGGGTTTTTTTTTCCTGTGCTTTGGTGGTATCCTGGAAGATCGTGGGAAGGAAAAAAAAGAATTACCTGCAGTCAGTCATTCAGCAACAGCTCCCATTCACTGAATCATTTATCTTGGTAGTTCTTAAGGCCAAATGAGTATTTATAATGCAGCTGATGGTCTTGTTGCAATAGTTGAATACATGATGGTGTGTGAGTGCATCTGTGTGATAAAACTCCCATTCCAGTTTCTGTCTTCAAAAAATAGCCTTAGGCAGTGAGGGCAATGTTTTCTTTTAAAAGAGCCCCCCACACAAAAACCAGAACAAAACTAAAGGGAAAAGCTGCCTCATGCTGTGAAATAAGAGTAATTCTGAGCAGCACAGGGAAGCTCAGTGTTCTGGCGTGTTTGACAGGTCCCTAACCTGTTCTTTTTTTTATTTCAACTCCCCTGAATTTATTAAATGGTGACTTGTGCCTGTTGCTTTGATGTGTTCAGCTGGGTGAGCTCAGCCCCTTGTACCCCTGCCCCAGGATGCCTGGCTAAAACATTGGACCACATTCTTCTTGATTTGCCACGTGATTTAGCCCAATGTCTGTGGTAAAGCACCTTCAGGCTTCCAAAACACACCACGAGCTTACATTACTGGAATCAGCTCATTTTAACTAGTTCTCCTATGATGTTCTCTTCTCATCCTCTCTCTTGCTCCCTGTTCAGTCCACCCAGGCAGGGAACTGCAATTTGGGAGAACACAGACCTTTGCCACTGGTTGAAATCCAGGGCTGCGAAGTTTTGAAGTTGAGCACTTTGGAAAACGTTTGTGTATAGTAATGGAATGACTAATTTCAGTGTTTTTGATGATGTGGGTTTTTTTCCCTGTGCTGTTTCCCTTCCAGGAGTCCCAGCTGTGTGCCCAGCAGCCAGTCCAGAGCGAGTTGGTGCAGAGGTGTCAGCAGTTGCAATCCAGGTTATCTACGCTGAAGATTGAAAATGAAGAGGTCAGTTAATCAACCAAAAATCAACAACTTCTCTTGCCCACTTCCAGTCCATCCTGGGGAACTAATTGTGGCAGAATCTAATTGCTGTGATCCTCCTTTATGAAGACTTGTGTTAAAATTCAAGACCAAGGCAGCTGAGGCCAGCAGTTCATTAGTGTGTGATCCCACATGGAAGTGAGATCCTTTAAAATACCTCCATGGGTCTTTCTCCCCACCCTTCAGTTGATAAGACTGGCTGTGTTGCAAAAGTTGTATTTGGATAGCTAAGGGAAAAAAGAGGAACTTAATGTTTTGAAGTGAAGACGGTGAATTTGCATCACCTGGGGTAAGAGTGATTTTTGTTTAATTGGTCATCTAAGATGAGAAGACTACATCAATGGTATGGCCTATCTCTGCACCTCTGTGTTCAAGAACTTTTAATCCTCCTTGGGTAAAATTTGCAACTCCTTTATGTCTGGGAAGTCGATTCAGATTTACCCTCAGTCAAAATGAAAAGTGCAGCAAAGTCCTGCTTGTAACATCCAACATTTGATGCCCAGTAGATGCAGTTACAGAGGACAATTAGATCATCTTTGTTCCACGCTCTTTGAGGTTAAATGTCTTTACATCTGCTCCTGATCACAGCTGATTTCCTGCTCCTGGCAGGTTCTGGGTGCTGCCAGCCCTTGGGCTGTGCTGTTAATGAGCAAAACTTACACCTTAATTACGTCAGGACGTGAAACCAGTAATATCTGTTTATTCCCAGAGTGCTCCAGGGCACTTGCTGCCTCTCCTGTTTACACACAACATGCTGTCCTCACTTGTAAGTTCTCTCCTTCTCTCTGGGCAGGTTAAGAAGACCATGGAAGCCACTCTCCAGACAATCCAGGACATTGTCACCATAGAGGACTTTGATGTCTCGGACTGTTTCCAGTACAGCAACTCCATGGAGTCTGTGAAATCCACTGTCTCAGAAACGTTCATGAGCAAACCCAGCATTGCCAAGAGAAGGGCGAACCAGCAGGAGACAGAGCAGTTCTACTTCACAGTAAGGGGCTCATTTTTAGGAGCTTAGGAATTCTTTTCTTTTGGGGAAGAAGTTCTTCCCTGTGAGGGTGGGGAGGCCCTGGCACAGGTTTCCCAGAGAAGCTGTGGCTGCCCCATCTCTGGAAGTGTCCAAGGCCAGGTTGGAGCAACCTGGGCTAGTGGGAGGTGTGGGGATGGAACTGGATGATCTTTGAGGTCCCTTCCAACCCAAACCCTTCTGTGATTCTCTGTTTTCAGTGTGATTTATTTAGAATTATACTCACCAGAGAGTGCAAAATGATGCTCTTGTCTCACAAAAACACTTCTGTCATTGATTTTTGGGCAAGCAGAGGAAGCATGTTGGGTTTTTAAAACGTGTGCTCTCAATTCTCTGCAAATATATTGGGATGCCTTTGTTGATGCAAACGTAGTCTGTGGATAAATAGTGTAAAATTTGATTTCTTCTGCACCTGAAAAGGAATTGTCTGAGAAAGAACTTAATAGCTTGTAAATATCAATTTTCAAAACTAATAGAAGCTAAAAGGATGTTTAGCTCTTTCATTTTTTGTTATTATCATCTTACAGTTCCAGCTCACAGCTTTTCACTAAGTCAGTGCTTTTAACAAGGTGCTAAGAGCGTTTTGATGTTGAATTTCATACCATACTATGTGTTTTTTTCTGAATCAGATTTATGTTAAACTGTTGAATTTGGCTTGATTTTCGAAATATATCAGATTAGCAGATAAAAATCACAGCTCTTGTCCTGGTTACTTTGTCATTCCTTTGGGCATCTTTTGCTATATGTGATATCCTTCACATTCTTCTTCCCAGAATTATAAGAAGTCTGAATTTTCTGTGCAAATTGCAGTAGCTGGATGGGTTCAGGATGGTTCATCAGGCCTTGACTTACAAATATTGAAAATCCTTTGCAGAAGGTGAAAGTGGCTGTTGGGAGAAGTGGGTGGAGAAACGGCTTCAATTAAGAAGGGATTGACCACCCTGCCCAGGGTTATGGAACTAGAAAAGTGATTTTTAATTGAACTCTCAGCACTCCCTCTCTAGAGAGGGACTATTGCGAGTTCAAATAGGAGAAGGAACCCAGGGCTTAATTTGGAGGGGATATTTTTCTGTTTCGTGGTGTTAAGTTAGAGAGACCCTCTTTAATCAGCCTGATCAGGTGCTGGATTGATCTACTA
>NW_020930792.1:366-632 GCF_003984885.1 Neopelma chrysocephalum | reverse complement strand
AGCTCCTTCCAGGACCCTCCATTCTCCCATATCCCCCGGCTCCCCCGAGCTTCCCGATACCCCGAGGCTCCCCCAAGCCCCTCCGGCTCCCCCCGATCACCCCAGGTCCCTCTGGCACTCCGATCCCCTCGGGCCTCCCCGATCCTTCTGATCCCCCCGGGTCTTTCTGGCACCCTGATCCCCCTGATCCCCCCGATCCCCCCGATTGCCCCGATGCCCCCTCGCCCCCAGATCCCCCCGATCCCCCCGATCCCTCGGTCCCCAAG
>NW_020930792.1:0-266 GCF_003984885.1 Neopelma chrysocephalum | reverse complement strand
AGCTCCTTCCAGGACCCTCCATTCTCCCATATCCCCCGGCTCCCCCGAGCTTCCCGATACCCCGAGGCTCCCCCAAGCCCCTCCGGCTCCCCCCGATCACCCCAGGTCCCTCTGGCACTCCGATCCCCTCGGGCCTCCCCGATCCTTCTGATCCCCCCGGGTCTTTCTGGCACCCTGATCCCCCTGATCCCCCCGATCCCCCCGATTGCCCCGATGCCCCCTCGCCCCCAGATCCCCCCGATCCCCCCGATCCCTCGGTCCCCAAG
>NW_020930791.1:0-423 GCF_003984885.1 Neopelma chrysocephalum | reverse complement strand
GTTTTTATTGGAATTTGGGGTTTTTACTGGAATTTGGGGTTTTACTGGAATTAGGAGTTTTTACTGGAATTTGGGGGTTTTACTGGAATTAGGGTTTTTTACTGGAATTTGGGGGTTTTACTGGAATTTGGGGTTTTACTGGAATTAGGGTTTTCACTGGAATTTGGGGGTTTTACTGGAATTTTGAGTTTTTACTGGAATTAGAGCTTTCACTGGAATTAGGGTTTTCTCTGGAATTGGGGTTTTTCAGTGGAATTAGGGTTTTTACTGGAATTAAGGTTTTCTATGGAATTATGGTTTTTACTGGATTTAAGGTTTTCTATGGAATTAGGGTTTTCCACTGGAATTATGGTTCTCACTGGAATTTGGAGTTTTTACTGGAATTTGGGGTTTTCACTGGAATTTTGGGTTTTTACTGGAATT
>NW_020930790.1:0-300 GCF_003984885.1 Neopelma chrysocephalum | reverse complement strand
TGGAATTTGGGGTTTTCACTGGAATTTGGGGGGTTTACTGGAATTTTGGGGTTTTACTGGAATTAGGGTTTTTACTGGAATTAGGGTTTTCACTGGAATTAGGGAGTTTTAATGGAATTTTGGGTTTTTACTGGAATTTGGGTTTTTTACTGGAATTTGGGATTTTCAGTGGAATTAGGGTTTTCACTGGAATTTGGGGTTTTCACTGGAATTAGGGTTTTCACTGGAATTAGGGTTTGCACTGGAATTTGCAGTTTTTATTGGAATTTGGGGTTTTTACTGGAATTTGGGGTTTTACTG
>NW_020930789.1:0-595 GCF_003984885.1 Neopelma chrysocephalum | reverse complement strand
GGTTTTTACTGGAATTAGGGCTTTTACTGGAATTAGGGTTTTTCAGTGGAATTAGGGTTTTTACTGGAATTTGGAGTTTTCACTGGAATTAGGGTTTTCACTGGAATTTGGGGTTTTTACTGGATTTAGGGGTTTTTGCTGGAATTTGGGGTTTTCACTGGAATTTGGGTTTTTTACTGGAATTGGGGTTTTTCAGTGGAATTAGGGTTTTCACTGGAATTAGGATTCTTTTCTGGAACTAGGGTTTTTCAGTAGAATTAGGGTTTTATACTGGAATTTGGGGTTTTTACTGGAATAGGGTTTTTCACTGGAATTAGGGTTTTTACTGGAATTAGGGTTTTTACTGGAATTAGGGTTTTACACTGGAATTAGGGGTTTTCACTGGAATTAGAGTTTTCACTGGAATTTGGGGTTTTTACTGGAATTCGGACTTTTACTGGAATTAGGTTTTTTACTGGAATTGGGCTTTTCTCTGGAATTAGGGTTTTTCAGTGGAATTTAGGGTTTTTTTCTGGAATTAGGGTTTTTCACTGGAATTAGGGGTTTTCACTGGAATTTGGGGATTTTACTGGAATTTTGGGTTTTTACTGGAATT
>NW_020930788.1:0-404 GCF_003984885.1 Neopelma chrysocephalum | reverse complement strand
AGATTTGGTCCTGGAACTGAAAGTTTAGCAAGTGTATTTGGAAGTCATTACAAACTTGTAGCTACAAAAAGAGATGCCTAGTAAGGAACTTCTGCAATTTTATGATGAGGATGATACCTAACTCTAATGAGACCATTAAAAGCCAAGAGCTTTTTCCTTAGCCCCTAACAAAAAATAATGGTGCAATAGAGATCATATAGTGAATGGGAACATATATACAGTCATGGAGCTTGACTTACTTAATGCCACACCACAGAAAATAGTAGTAAAGCTGTTTTAACTCAGTCTAGCATATGTGCTAGCCAACTAGGATGATAGTTGGACAGGATTATAATGGATGCTAAGACATGCTTTTCATAGACTGAGTTAAAACAGCTTTACTACTATTTTCTGTGGTGTGGCAT
>NW_020930787.1:0-331 GCF_003984885.1 Neopelma chrysocephalum | reverse complement strand
TAGACTGAGTTAAGGCTTTTGGGAGTCTCAGAGCATCTTGGACAAGCAATGAATACATTTTATAGTCCCAGTTTTTTCTGTGTACAAAGTTGGAGTAGAGATTAGAGAATTTTTTATGCTGATCCCCTGCTATCTTGAGATTCCCAGGTTTTGACTACTGGTCAACAATATTTTTATAGGGTAGTGGATATATTAAAATGTGCAGTGGATCAGCATAAAAAATTCTCTAATCTCTACTCCAACTTTGTACACAGAAAAAACTGGGACTATAAAATGTATTCATTGCTTGTCCAAGATGCTCTGAGACTCCCAAAAGCCTTAACTCAGTCTA
>NW_020930786.1:0-359 GCF_003984885.1 Neopelma chrysocephalum | reverse complement strand
AGGATGGATAAAAGGGGGATCCAGGCTGGTGTAGGATGGATAGCACAGGGATCCAGGCCAGTGCAGGATGGATAAAAGGGGGATCCGGGATAGTGCAGGATGGATAAAAGAGGGATCCAGGATAGTACAGGATGGATAAAAGGGGGATCCAGGCTGGTGTAGGATGGATAGCACAGGGATCCAGGAGAGTGCAGGATGGATAGCACAGGGACCCAGGATAGTGCAGGATGGATAAAAGGGGAATCCAGGCCAGTGCAGGATGGATAAGAGGGGGATCCAGGCCAGTGCAGGATGGACAGCACAGGGATCCAAGATAGTGCAGGATGGATAAAAGGGGGATCCAGGCTGGTGTAGGATGG
>NW_020930785.1:0-400 GCF_003984885.1 Neopelma chrysocephalum | reverse complement strand
TTTAGGGATTCCAAGTTTTTGAATCCTTCCCCCATTTCTCACTTTGGGAACATCCTGACAGCTCTGGAATTAGGAACTCTTCTATATTTTTCCCAGTGTTCCCCCATCTCTCACTTTGGGAACATCCCAACAGCTGTAGGTTTAGAGATTCCAAGTTTTTGAATCCTTCCCCCATTTCTCGCTTTGGGAACATCCTCACAGCTGGGGGACCAGGGACTCGTCTATATTTTTCCCAGTGTTCCCCCATTTCTTGCTCTGGGAACACCCCACAGCTGTGGGATTGGGGACTTTTCTGAGTGAGTGTTCCCCCATCTCTCGCTTTGGGAACAGCTGTAGGTTTAGGGATTCCAAGTTTTTGAATCCTTCCCCCATTTCTCACTTTGGGAACATCCTGACAGCT
>NW_020930784.1:0-306 GCF_003984885.1 Neopelma chrysocephalum | reverse complement strand
TTCAGCCCCCTCCCAGGGACAGATTTCTGCTCTGTCACTGGATTTGAGCTCCTGACCCTCCCAAGGACAGACCTCTGCCTTCAGGCTCTCTGTGCTCTGGGATTTCTTTGAAGGTGATTTGGGCAGTGCTGGGCTCCCAGCGTGGGGTTTGGCCTGTGGCTGCTCCATGTCCGTGCTCTCCCAGGGACAGATTTCTGCTCTGTCACTGGATTTGACCTCTTGACCCTCCCAAGGACAGATCTCTGCCTTCAGGCTCTCCATGCTCTGGGATTTCCCCGAAGGTGACTTGGGCAGCCCTGTGCCCAC
>NW_020930783.1:0-329 GCF_003984885.1 Neopelma chrysocephalum | reverse complement strand
CTGTCACTGGATTTGGGCTCTTGACCCTCCCAAGGACAGATCTCTGCCTTCAGGCTCTCCATGCTCTGGGATTTCTTTGAAGGCTCTGTGCTCCCTGCACGGGGTTTGCCCGGGGGTTGCTCTGTGTCCGTGCTCTCCCAGGGACAGATTTCTGCTCTGTCACTGGATTTGACCTCTTGGGCTTCCCAAGGACAGATCTCTGCTTTCAGGCTCTCTGTGCTCTGGGATTTCTTTGAAGGCTCTGTGCTCCATGCACGGGCTTTGCTCGGGTGCTGCTCCATGTCTGTGCTCTCCCAGGGACAGACAGACTCACGATCTCTGCTCCCCTT
>NW_020930782.1:0-330 GCF_003984885.1 Neopelma chrysocephalum | reverse complement strand
CTGTTCCTTTGTCCAGCTGAGGTGCAGCCCCCTCCCAGGGACAGATTTCTACTCTGTCACTGGATTTGAGCTCCTGATCCTCCCAAGGACAGATCTCTGCCTTCAGGCTCTCCACGCTCTGGGATTTCTTTGAAGCTGATTTGGGCAGGGCTGGGCTCCCGGTGTGGGGTTTGGCCTGTGGCTGCTCCATGTCCATGCTCTCCCAGGGACAGATCTCAGCTTTGTCACTGGATTTGAGCTCTTGATTTTCCCAAGGACAGATCTCTGCCTTCAGGCTCTCCACGCTCTGGGATTTCCCCGAAGGTGACTTGGGCAGCCCTGTGCCCACAA
>NW_020930781.1:0-376 GCF_003984885.1 Neopelma chrysocephalum | reverse complement strand
TGTCCTGGTTAGAACGGCTGGGACCAATTCATCCCTGGATGGGTGTAACCCAAAACTGTGTATTCTATAGCCTCCATGCCATTTCCCAAAAACTGCTGTCAGTAGAGGCCTGCAAGGTGGGAAGATGTTCCTGTACCCTTTTATGGAATTCCCCGCTCTGATATCCTTATATGGAATTCCCTGCTCTGATAAGAGGGACTGAGCATCCACATGCCCTTTTATGGAATTCCCTACTCTGAGGGAGGGACTGAGCACTCCCGCCTGAACTGGAGAGTATATAACTGGGAGTTTCAGAGCCTTGGGGCTCTCTCTCGTGGGACCCAGAGGAAGACAGCAGACCACCGCTGCTCCCAACCAGGCTGAGACCACCACCCTC
>NW_020930780.1:0-5700 GCF_003984885.1 Neopelma chrysocephalum | reverse complement strand
ACTGGACTGCAATCACCACTTCTGACCAGACTGCAGCAGCTCTCCCACCAGCAGGTTTATTCCCTCTCCCTTTGCTTTGGACTCGGGGGGTGGGCCAAGGTACACCACTTTTGTTCATACCCCAGGGTGCTGGGTTTGTACATTTGGGTTTTGTGGATTAAAACCAATTGTCTGTCTGTATAATTGTACTTATTGCATTATTTTAATAAATTGTTATTCTGACTTATAAATCTCTCTTTTGAATTGAGTTCATTTTGCCTTGCTGGTTAACTTTTAAACCAGCACATTTTTGGCGCCCAAACGTTGGGGCAGAGAGAGAGAAGTCAGAATCACAATTTCATTTTAAGTATCTGTGTATTTGGATACAGAAACTCCCCGATCAACATGTTGTTTGGTGCATTCACGTGGGTGTTTTATCTGAGCATGTTCATATTTCCACAAATGGGGTACTATTTGCCGTTTTTAATGCTCTCTTTAAGACCAGGGAGAGGGATCCAAATTGCTTTACTAGTATACTATGTTTATGTCATCATAACCTCAGAAGCAATGAGTTTCATTGTAAATGTGTATTCAGTCCTGTTTACCTGTCCTGGTTTAGGTTGCTACCTCTGGGGCCTCATTAAAAATTGCACCCAGCCCTTTGGGGGAACAGTGGGGAATGGTGGTTTCCAGCCTCTCACCTCCTTCTTTCCCTTCAGACCTGGTACAACAGTTGTTGAAAATATTGATTTTCCTTTTGATGCTAAGGACGGCATAATGTTATTGTTAGTGTTGCTCTGTCTGCTGCTCTGTCTGCTCTGTACTGTTTACACCATGCTTAGGGTCAGAACAGGGCCTTCTAGGGAGGCTGTTTGGACGCCTGTCCTGGGAATGGATAACGCTGAGTGGCACGGGAAGTGGGAGGACATCGGCCAGTATTTGGAGAAGTTTTCTCCTCCCATGATCTGGAAATTCACCCCTGAACAACTGCAGGATCCTGTCAGCATGATAAAACTGGTAAAGGAAAAATGCTCTGGCAGCTCCAGAGATGGTCAGCTCACAGCAACCTGCTGGGCCCTGGCCACTGCTTACCGGGCACTGCTTGACATGGTACAGCACTGCCAGGGGGAGGAGAGAAGGAGCAAATCAACTGGCACCACGTCCACACAAACTACAGCTGAGTCGGAGGGAGTAAGAAATAAATCAACTGGCACCATGCCCACACAAACCATCGAGGAGCCAGAAGGACAACAGAAACCAATAGCAGTCGCCCCTGTCCAGAAAAGGAAATCGAAGACCAAATCAGTCCGCATAGCAAATGATGACGAAGAGGCAGGACCTTCACATCCACCGGAGGAGACAGAACCAGAAATAATCACTCGGTCCCTATCCCTGGGTGAGCTACGTGAGCTTCGGAGAGAGTTCACACGACAGGCGAACGAGTCCATCCTGACCTGGCTGCTCCGAATCTGGGATGCCGCCGCTAACGACACAATTCTAGATGGAAGTGAAGCAAGACAACTGGGATCCCTGTCTCGAGATGTCGTCATTGATCAGGGGATTGGAAGAAGGCAGGAAACTCTCAGCCTCTGGCGGCGACTGTTGTCCAGTGTAAGGGAGAGATACCTTTGCAAGGAGGACCTCCACGTACAGCAAGGACAGTGGAACACGATGGAACAAGGTATCCGGTGCTTGAGAGAATTGGCTGTACTGGAGATAATCTTTTCAGAGGACGAAAGGTTTCCTAAAAGTCCAGATGGTGTACAGTGCACATCCCAGATGTGGTTGAAGTTTGCACGACTCGGGCCAGAAATGTATTCCCGCTACCTAGCAACGCTGCAATGGAGGGAGGGAGAGGACAAGGTTGGTGCATTGGTCAGCAAACTCAGGATTTATGAAGACACTGTCACCGCCCCATTACGAGCCCACGTCTCATCGGTGGAAACCAAACTGGCTGAACATGTCCGAAGCCTGGAAGAGAAGATTGAAGAAGGACACCAGAGGCTAAGAGAAGAAATTAAGGAAGGGATCTTCCATACCTCGCCAGGACAAACAAGGGTCTCTGCTATCAGGAGCCAGCGTCCCCCAGCTAAGGAGAGAGGGTACACTCCACGTGGCAATCTATGGTTTTACCTCCAAGAGCACAGAGAAGATATGAGGAAGTGGGATGGGAAACCCACCTCTTCCTTAGCAGCCCGGGTACGTGAATTGAAAAGAGGGACAAGTACCACAAGGAACTCTTTGAGGATGAATGCTGCTCCAGTCTCTCGTAGGCAAGACTCCAGACGGCCCAGGAATGATGACATGTCTGATCCTCTTGAAGGGACTTCCAGGTCATACTTACAAGAAGAGCGCAACGAGTACCATGACCAGGACTAGGGGTGCCCTGCCTCTAGCCAGGTAGAGGAGAGGGACAATCGAGTCTATTGGACAGTGTGGATTCGGTGGCCTGGCACATCAGAGCCACAAAGATATAAGGCTTTAGTTGACACCGGCGCACAATGTACTTTGATGCCATCAAGATACATAGGGGCAGAATCCATCTCTATTTCTGGGGTGACAGGGGGATCCCAACAGCTGACTGTACTGGAAGCTGAAGTGAGCCTGACTGGGAAGGAATGGCACAGACACCCCATCGTGACTGGTCCAGAGGCCCCGTGTATCCTTGGCATAGATTACCTGAGGAGTGGGTATTTCAAAGACCCAAAAGGACTTCGTTGGGCGTTTGGCATAGCTACTGTGGAGGCAGAGGAAATTAGACAGTTGAACACCTTGCCTGGCCTCTCAGAGGACCCCTCTGCTGTGGGACTGCTGAAGGTTGAAGAACAGTTGGTACCGATAGCCACAGCAACCGTGCACCGTCGGCAATACCGCACCGACCGAGACTCTGTGACTCCCATACATAAGATGATCCGTGAACTGGAGACCCAGGGGGTGGTCAGCAAGACTCGCTCACCCTTTAATAGCCCTATATGGCCAGTGCGTAAGTCCAGCGGAGAGTGGAGGCTGACGGTGGATTACCGTGGACTCAATGAAGTCACACCACCCCTGAGTGCTGCTGTGCCGGACATGCTGGAGCTCCAGTACGAGCTGGAGTCCAAGGCAGCCAAGTGGTATGCCACCATTGACATTGCCAACGCCTTCTTCTCCATTCCTTTGGCAGCGGAATGCAGGCCACAATTTGCTTTCACTTGGAGAGGTGTGCAGTACACCTGGAATCGACTGCCTCAGGGGTGGAAACACAGTCCCAGCATTTGCCATGGACTGATCCAGACTGCACTGGAAAAGGGCGAGGCTCCAGAACATCTACAGTACATTGATGACATCATTGTATGGGGGAACACAGTGGGGGAAGTCTTCGAGAAAGGAGAGAAGATAATCCAGATCCTCCTAAGAGCTGGTTTTGCCATTAAACGAAGTAAGGTCAAGGGACCTGCTCAGGAAATTCAGTTCTTAGGAGTGAAGTGGCAAGATGGACGTCGCCTAATTCCAACGGAGGTAATTAACAAAATAGCAGCCATGTCCCCACCAACCAGCAAGAAGGAAACACAGGCTTTCCTAGGCGCTGTGGGATTTTGGAGGATGCATATCCCCGAGTACAGTCAAATTGTAAGCCCTCTCTACCTTGTGACACGGAAGAAAAATGATTTCCAGTGGGGCCCTGAACAACAACAGGCCTTTGAACAAATCAAACAGGAGATTGCCCATGCGGTAGCCCTTGGGCCAGTAAGGACAGGACAGGACGTGAAGAACGTGCTCTACACTGCAGCCGGGAAGAATGGCCCTTCTTGGAGCCTCTGGCAGAAAGTGCCTGGGGAGACCCGAGGACGACCGCTGGGATTCTGGAGTCGGGGATACAAAGGATCTGAAGCCAGCTATACACCAACTGAGAAAGAGATCCTGGCTGCTTATGAAGGACTTCGAGCTGCCTCAGAAGTGATCGGCACCGAAGCGCAGCTCCTCCTGGCACCCCGACTACCAGTGCTGGGCTGGATGTTCAAGGGGAGAGTTCCTGCTACACATCACGCCACCGATGCCACATGGAGTAAGTGGATCGCTCTGATCACACAACGAACCCGGATAGGGAATCCTAATCGCCCTGGGATTCTGGAAATTATCACCAATTGGCCCGAAGGTGAGAGTTTCGGACTATCCTCTGAAGAAGAAGAGGAGCAGGTGACACGGGCTGAGGAGGCCCCACCATATGACAAGCTACCAGCAGATGAAAGGCGATATGCGCTCTTCACGGATGGCTCCTGCCGCATTGTAGGGACAAACCGAAAATGGAAGGCAGCCGTGTGGAGTCCCACACGGCGAGTTGCAGAAGCAACCGAAGGACAAGGTGGGTCAAGTCAGTTCGCAGAGCTTAAAGCCGTTCAGTTGGCTTTGGATATAGCTGAACGAGAGAAGTGGCCAAGACTCTATATCTACACTGACTCATGGATGGTGGCCAATGCTCTGTGGGGATGGCTAGAGCGATGGAAAAAGGCCAACTGGCAGCGCCAAGGGAAACCCATCTGGGCGGCGGAGATGTGGCAGGACATCGCTGGCCGGGTAGAGAAGCTGAGTGTGAAGGTCGGTCACGTAGACGCTCACGTACGCAAGAAACGGGCTAATGAGGAGCATTGCAACAACGAGCAGGCGGACCGAGCTGCCAGGATTAAAGTCTCTCAGGTGGATCTGGATTGGCAACACAAAGGAGAATTATTTCTGGCTCGATGGGCCCATGACGCCTCCGGTCACCAGGGGAGAGATGCAACATACAGATGGGCTCAGGACCGAGGGGTGGACTTAACCAAGGACATTGTCTCACAGGTCATCCATGACTGTGAGACATGTGCTGCCATCAAGCAGGCCAAGCGGGTGAAGCCTCTATGGTATGGTGGACGGTGGTCAAAGTACAGGTATGGGGAAGCCTGGCAAGTTGACTACATCACGCTCCCCAAAACCCGCCAGGGCAAGCACTACGTACTTACCATGGTAGAAGGAAGTACTGGATGGCTGGAGACATACCCCGTACCTCATGCCACTGCCCGGAATACCATCCTGGGCCTTGAAAAACAAGTCCTGTGGCGACACGGCACCCCGGAGAGAATTGAGTCTGATAATGGGACCCATTTCAAGAATGGCCTCGTAGACACCTGGGCCAGAGAGCACGGCATTGAGTGGGTGTATCATATCCCCTACCATGCACCAGCTGCTGGAAAAGTTGAACGGTGCAACGGACTGCTGAAAACCACCCTGAAGGCACTGTGTGGGGAGACTCTCAAACACTGGGAGCTGCATTTAGCAAAGGCCACCTGGTTGGTCAACACGCGAGGCTCCATTAATCGAGCTGGCCCTGCCCAATCAGAACCTTTGCATACTGTAGATGGAGATAAAGTCCCCGTGGTGCATATGAGAGGTATGTTAGGGAAGACTGTTTGGATTAGTCCCACCTCAAGCAAAGGCAAACCCATCCGAGGGATTGTTTTTGCTCAAGGACCTGGTTTCACCTGGTGGGTAATGCAAAAAGATGGGGAGACACGTTGTGTACCACAAGGGGACCTAATTTTGAGTGAGAATGGTCCGTAATGTTTCATTGTACATATGTGTATATAGTTTTAAAGAGACATAGTTTTTAAGGGGGTTAATTTGGGCATGACATGGATGGCATAGAATAAGGGGTGGATAATGTCCTGGTTAGAACGGCTGGGACCAATTCATCCCTGGATGGGTGTA
>NW_020930779.1:0-6271 GCF_003984885.1 Neopelma chrysocephalum | reverse complement strand
GTAAGGTTTGGAGACTTGGCAGGGAGCCAGCTTCAAACCATATCACCTTATTTGGTGTTTCCGCCCGGGAATCTCTGGTTATCTCCGGTTTGTTTTGGTTTTTGCCACGGTTGTTTGGGAACAGGTCTGGGAAGGGAGCCAGGTTGGTGCAAAAACTGCCCATTGTTTGGGAACACTACCGGGAGAGCTGCCAAGAACCTATTGTTTATATAAATATACCTTTGTTTGGGAACAAAGAGAGAGAAAATATATAAACATGGCCTTTTTATTCATTTTTTTGGTTATTTTGGCTGTTTTTATATATGCTGCTGGGTATCCAGTGAGAACTAACCCTACAGGCATCTACCAATACCTGCCTTTCCTTAATTATGACATCAAGGGCCTAGTGACTGAGGTCCCTGGGATCAAAATTGGCCCCAATCCTTACCTAAATTGTTTGGCTACGGTGCTACTATTCCTAAAAGCCATGGAAGTGGTATTTAACATTGGAAAGGTGGTGTGGTACTGCTTTTCTTGTTGCAGGAAACGTCAAAACTCAAAAGGATTTGCTGGAACTTTGGGAAGGGCCTTGAGAAAACCAGTCCCTGGATGGCAAGGAATCTGGGTCAACTTTGGTAAATTGGTAGGGCGTGTGACACCTCCCATTAGTTGGGATTTCACACCAGAGCAGGTGTTTGATCCTGATGACGTGGCACGTCGTCTGGCAGAAGGGTGTTTTTCTTACGAGGACCCAAATATGCAGTTTTCTGCTTTGTACTGGGGCCTGGCGAGTGCCTATCGAGCTGCTGTGGACTATGCTCGGAAGGCTAAGGCTGAGGCGGAAACTCAAACCCTGCCACCTGAGACCAACGCCGCCTCTACTACATGCACTGAAAGCGGAACCCAGACTACACCACCTGAGATACCTCTTGCCCCTGTAGTGAAAAGGAAGTCGTGGGTACCAGCGCCCAAAACTTTAAGCCTACGACCAGATGGAGATCAAAGCAAGTCAGAAGATACGGGAGAGGGGACTGATACTGATACCAGTGCCAGAACTCCACCTCCACCTTCACGAGCAGCACCATCCCCAAAAATGGAAACTACAGAGTTGCGGTCAATGACCCCATCAGAGCTCCGGGACTTACAAAAAGACTACACTCGTCAGCCTGGTGAGCGAATTCTATCGTGGTTGCTCCGATGCCGAGATCGTGGGGCTAGAGGTCACATATTGTCAAGTGCTGAAGCAGAACAACTAGCTTCCATCTCCGGAGATCGTGAACTTGATCGCTTAATTGCAGAGGAGAAACCTGACCTCAGTCTTTGGGTGCGACTTGTCTTAAGTGTGAGACAAAGGTTTCCATTTAAAGACTATTTACAATGCCCCATGAGGAGATGGACCAAGATAGAAGACGCCATCCAGTACCTAAGAGAATTGGCATTGTTGGAACTTATGTATGATGACCCTCAATACGATCCCGTCACTGATGACCCGGAGGTTGCCGCTTGCACAATGCCCATGTGGAAAAAGATAATCCAGGGTGCTCCTGCATCATATGTCCATACCTTGGCAGGAGTAATGCTTCCAAACATGCCAGAAACGCCTGTGAGCATGCTGTGTACGGTTCTGCGACATCTAAAAGAAATAATAGAATCTAGGAATGAGTTTTCTAGAGACTATTCTGATTCTGGTTTCAGACGAACACCAGAGAGAGAGGAGTACTCTGAATATGGGTACTCTGAATATGAAGATGACTATGGAGACCACAGGGATAGACGCTACAGAGACAGATCAGCAGACCGGTCTCGACCACGATCTCGATCTTGGTCCAGGTCCCGCTCACGATCTCCTTCCGTCACACGCAGAAGGAGCGAAAACCCTAAGCGTAAATCTAAGCGCAGTGAGCTGTGGTCCTATCTGCGTGCCCATGGAGAAAACATGAGGAAGTGGGATGGTGAATCTACTTCCAGACTTGAGGCCAGAGTGAGAGAACTAAAACGCAAGGAAGCCGATAAGAAAGTTGTCTACGTAGTAGATGCGGACTTCTTTGAGAAAGAACTGAGATCTCCCAGACGCAGGAGGTCTGGAGTCCGTTTCCAGGACGACAGGAAAGCCTCTGACAAACCAAAGCAAAAATCCGACGGTGAATGCTCCAACCAGAACCAATAGAGGGGCCCTGCCTTCTGCCAGGAGAAGGAAAGGGACAAGGAAGATAACAGAGTTTATTGGACTGTGTGGGTTCGATGGCCTGGCACATCGGATCCTCAGAGATACCAGGCGTTAATAGATACCGGCGCACAGTGCACGTTAATGCCCTCAGGACATGTGAGCACAGAGACTGTTTCAATTACTGGGGTGACAGGAGGGTCTCGAGAGCTGTCAGTGGTAGAGGCCGAAATAAGCCTGACAGGAGACCAATGGGAAAAACATTCCATTGTGACAGGGCCAGAAGCCCCTTGCATTCTTGGCATGGATTACCTCAGGAGAGGATACTTCAAAGACCCGAAGGGGTACCGATGGGCTTTTGGTATAGCCGCGGTGACTGAAGAGGAATCCAAACGATTATCTGCCCTGCCCGGCCTCTCAGAAGATCCTTCTGTTGTGGGACTACTGCGAGTCGAGGACCAGCGAGTGCCAACAGCCACTAAGACAGTGCATAGGCGACAGTACCGGACGAATCGAGACGCTGTGATCCCCATCCATAAGATGATACGCAAGCTGGAAAGCCAAGGGGTGGTTAGTAGAACACACTCACCCTTCAATAGCCCCATTTGGCCTGTACGCAAGTCCGATGGCGAATGGAGACTGACCGTGGACTATCGTGGCTTGAATGAAGTCACACCACCATTGAGTGCTGCTGTACCAGACATGTTGGAGCTCCAATACGAGCTGGAGTCCAAGACAGCAAAGTGGTATGCCACCATCGACATCGCCAATGCATTTTTCTCCATTCCCTTAGCAGCGGAGTGCAGGCCGCAGTTTGCTTTCACGTGGAGAGGTGTGCAGTACACGTGGAACCGACTGCCCCAGGGGTGGAAGCACAGTCCGACAATCTGCCATGGACTGATTCAGGCCACACTGGAGAAGGGCAAGGCCCCAGAACATATCCAGTACATTGACGACATCATTGTATGGGGGGACACAGCGGAAGAAGTTTTCGAGAAAGGAGAGGAAATCATCCAGATTCTCCTTGATGCTGGTTTCGCCATTAAGAAGAATAAGGTCAAGGGACCTGCCAGAGAGATCCAATTCCTAGGGGTGAAATGGCAAGATGGACGACGTCAGATACCAACAGATGTCATTAATAAGATTGTAGCCATGGCTCCACCCACCAACAAGAAGGAGACACAAGCTTTCCTGGGGGCCATAGGCTTCTGGAGAATGCACATCCCTGGGTATAGCCAGATTGTGAGCCCTCTTCACTTTGTGACCCGTAAAAAGAATACCTTTCAATGGGGTCCTGAACAGCAACAGGCATTTAAACAGATCAAACAAGAGATTGCACATGCCGTGGCTCTTGGACCAGTTCGGACGGGACCAGACGTGAAGAACGTACTTTACACTACAGCTGGAGATAAAGGTCCCTCCTGGAGCCTCTGGCAAAAGGTGCCTGGTGAGACGCGAGGGCGACCACTTGGCTTCTGGAGCCGAAGCTACAGGGGTTCTGAAGCCAACTACACTCCTGTGGAAAAGGAAATTCTGGCGGCCTATGAAGGCATACAAGCAGCCTCAGAAGTGATTGGCACTGAAACACAGCTCCTCCTAGCACCTCGACTACCAGTCCTGAATTGGATGTTCAAAGGGAAGGTGCCCCCTACACATCATGCCACCGATGCTACATGGAGCAAGTGGATAGCCTTGATTACGCAGCGTGTACGATTGGGAAGCTCAAATCGCCCTGGAATTCTGGAGGTTATCACAAATTGGCCTGAAGGTGGGAACTTCAGTCTGGCAGAAGAAGAAGAAGAGCCAGTGAGCCGAGCTGAAGAAGCTCCGCCATATGATCAGCTGCCAGATGAAGAAAGGCGTTATGCCCTTTTCACTGATGGTTCTTGCCGTATTGTAGGAAAGAACCGGAAGTGGAAAGCAGCCGTTTGGAGTCCCACCCGACGAGTGGCAGAAGCTGCTGAGGGTCAAGGCGAGTCGAGTCAATTTGCAGAGCTCAAAGCCGTCCAATTGGCCCTGGACATTGCCGAACGAGAAGGATGGCCAAGGCTCTACCTCTACACTGACTCGTGGATGATAGCCAATGCCCTATGGGGATGGTTAGACCGATGGAAAAAGATGAACTGGAGGCGTGGAGGAAAACCCATCTGGGCTGCTGACTTGTGGCAGGACATCGCTGCCAGAGCGAAGAATCTGAATGTGAGAGTCCACCATGTAGATGCCCATGTGTCCAAGAAGCGAGCTAATGAAGAACACGATAACAACAGAGAAGCGGACCGAGCTGCACAGATAGGAGTGTCACAAGTAGACCTAGACTGGCAGCAGAAGGGAGAGCTGTTTCTGGCTCGATGGGCCCATGATGCTTCCGGTCATCAGGGCCGAGATGCCACCCACAGATGGGCACGAGACCGAGGGGTGGATTTAACCATGGATATAATTTCTGAAGTTATCCATGATTGTGAGACTTGTGCCGCTATTAAGCAGGCAAAAAGACTGAAGCCCCTGTGGTATGGTGGACGATGGGATAAGTATAAGTATGGAGAGGCATGGCAGGTTGATTATATCAAACTGCCACAGACTCGCCAAGGTAAGTGCTATGTACTTACCATGGTGGAAGCAACAACGGGATGGCTAGAAACTTTTTCAGTGCCCCACGCAACGGCACGGAATACCATTTTGGGCCTTGAAAAGCAAGTCCTGTGGAGACACGGGACCCCAGAACGTATTGAGTCGGACAACGGGACTCATTTCAAAAATGAATTAGTCACCACTTGGGCGAGGGAACATGGTATCGAATGGGTGTACCACATTCCCTATCATGCACCAGCTGCTGGGAAGGTTGAAAGATATAACGGACTGTTGAAGACAACTCTACAGTCACTAGGTGAGGGAACTTATAAAAACTGGGACAAGAACTTAGCCAAGGCTACCTGGCTAGTTAACACCAGGGGTTCTGTCAATCGAGCTGGCCCCGCACAAGCAGAATCCCTTCACATTGTTGATGGAGATAAAGTTCCAGCAATCCATTTGAGGGGAATGCTAGGGAAAGCTGTTTGGGTTACCCCTGCCTCAGGCCAAGACAAACCCATTCGTGGGATTGTCTTTGCTCAAGGGCCAGGACATACGTGGTGGATAATGAGGAAGGATGGAGTCATCCAATGTGTGCCTCAAGGAAATTTAGCCTTGGGAAAAAACTAATTGTATGTCCTGAGTTGTGTTTTTACAGGAAACCAGTCACCAGATGAGAGAGAGAGAGAGAGAGACCTGAACTAAGCTGTTGCTGGTATCCAGTGATGAGACAGCCCAGAACAATGAAACAGCCATAAATCAGAACTGTAGTTGTGACTGAGGAGACCAAAGATCTGGACTGAATTGAACTGACATCGGTATTGGTTTTCCAACGACGAGACAACTGCGCCGAAAGACCAACAAGAACTATATATATATATGTATATATGTATATATGCGCGCGGGATGTAGGCGAACGTGAGATACAGGTGTTACGTAAAAATAGTATGGAATAAGGGGTGGAGAATGTGGTGGTTTGGGCTAGGCCCTTCCTTGGTGACCAGTTTGTAACCAAGGAAGGGTCCAGATTTACCCAGTATTCCCTACGATTTTTACGTAAGCCAGACTATAAGAAGAGAGGAGGAGAGGCCTTCGCTCTCTTTCCTTCCGGCGGCTTGGAGGTGCAGGTTCCCTGCTGTTGAGTCTGCCGTGTTGGGGAGCGAGGCCTGGCTAGGCCTTGCCGACCTTGGGAGACAGAGGTTGCCGGCGATCATTCCGGAGTGACTCTCGGTTGTCCCAGGAGAGTAGTGAGATATATTCTTTGCTAACTCTTTTGTTCTTTAGTTACTAGATCTCGGGCTACTGATTGGGATATATATATATATATATTTTATTATAGTTTTGTTCTTTTTTCCCCTTCCCCTTTCCCTTGTGAAATTGTATATAAGTGTAAATATATTTATATATATAAGTTTGGTTGTCCTCTCTCTCGTTTTCGGGTTTTTCTTAGTTTTTTTCTCCCTCTTCTCCCTGAGGTTTTTTTTTTTTGTTGGGGGGGGGGGGACTTCTGGTGGTAAGGTTTGGAGACTTGGCAGGGAGCCAGCTTCAAACCATATCACC
>NW_020930778.1:0-8491 GCF_003984885.1 Neopelma chrysocephalum | reverse complement strand
TATTGCATAAATAGCTACACACATTACATTCGTACTCTTATGTAGTATCTGGCATCTTCTTATTGAGGAAAACTGCTTGCACACCCCCAAATTACCTAACCCTACTGTATAGCAGCTTAGCATCTTTCAAAAACTTGCACATTATATTGCAATCTAAGCAGAATCATAGAATGGTTTGAATTGGAAGGGACCTAAAAGATCATCTAATTCCAATTCCCCTGCCATGGACAGGGATGCCACAGCACAGTTTCAGTCTGGTTATATGGTTTTAATCGTCCTGACCAATACATAATTTAATACAACAATTATCGGGTCATCGAACACTAGACTTTTTCCACTCAAATGACCGCAATTAACTACTGATTGAGTTGACACGACAACTCAGCAAAGAACCTGCACTTTCATGAACATACTTCCCCGACTTCAATGAGACACCGGTCAGGATTACGTGCCCAGCTCTTCACAAGCACAGGCCTGCTTCAAGGTTGCACAAAACCTAGCTCATTTTCTCCCTCCCAGTTACTCAATGCCATGTTCTTTCTCACATTGTGTGAGGCTTTTAAAGATGCAATATTTAAAGCTAGTTTAAAAGGCCCATAGAAAGACATTCAAACGCTTTCAGGCTTTTCTGCCGGTTTCAGCCTGCTGGGAGTTTGTGGATGAGAATGTGAAGCAAAAACCTCACAGTCTGGGAACAACTGTAATTTTAGGATGCAGATGTTCACAGAAAGATGCAGAGCTCTTGCAGAGGTTTCAAGACAGAACACAGTGGAAGAAAGCACACAGGGCTGGGAAAGGTTACGAAGGCTGTTTGTACAGAAAAGGATTTAATCTATAGTGAAGTTAAAATACTTAATGCTTGTAATTTCATAATATTTAAGTTCTTTTCTTCCTTTCCTACTGTTCACTCTTCTCATAACCTATGCTAGTTTAAATCCTGCACCCCTTCATCAAGAAAGCTGGCTAGTCTTCAAGGATGAGAAACTCTATCACCTGTTTATATGACAGGCACACCTTGTGGCAGGCATCATTGTAGGCAAGAATCTACAATTCAGTGCTCTTACAGAAAACAAGTACTCCCCAGTAAAAACACAGCAGTGAACAAGCTATAGCAAATTATCCTGGCATGTGTGTTACACTCAGAACATTCAAAAAACTTTCAACACCCCCCTAGTTCACACCTCTACATCTAAATAAAGCATGTCCACTTCTATTATTTGTTCCAGCAATGAGAAAGCCTTTTTGGGTAAGAATCAGGTATTTGCCAATACAGAAACAGTTTAAAGGTCTTCATCAGTCTGAGGACTGATGAACCACCACTCACTGTTGCTCCACTGCAGCCAACAGAAGGCCTGAGCAGAGGCTTCAAACAAAGTCTTTAACATGCGAACAAGTTATCATGTTTAAGCTGTGCATGTGTTCAGGTGGCAGTCTGAACCATCTTAGTTCTAAATGAGTTTCTGTTAGTATATAGAGCAGCTGATACTTGGTAGTTCGTTCATGTATCAAAGCCTTTAACTGCTACTGAGCAGGCAAGAATTGGCCTAGACCACTGGAATGAAATAGCAAGATAAAGGCCATCCATCTTTGCTTTTAAGATATGAAAGTTTTCTGAATTCAGAGAAAACCAAATAGCAAGTTTTATTGCATACTTTTGGAGAATACAACATATCCTATGCCTTGTGCTAACAGGAGTTATGTATTCATGCTGAGGTGCGGGGACATCCCTTTGTTTTCAGATAAAATACAGTGCATATTTGCAACACAATTACTTGTAAAATTACGGCAGGATCACAGGCAGCTCAGATCTGTATTACCAAGCAATACAATCCCTCACTTACTTTATTAATCCATTACTATCCATTTAATGAAATATTTAGTTTCACTTGTATATTGTCCCATCACCAGTTTTTAAAGAAATGTGCTGTTAAGGCTAAAAACACTAAAATATTATTGCAACAATTACATGAAAGGATTTTGCCCTTTTACTTTTCAAACAGAGAAGCACATAAAAGGTGATTTTACCGACAATAACTTAGTAATTTCCAGTCCTCTGCAAGACGCATTTGCTTATCAGGTAAAAGCTGAGATTGCATTTTTAATTAAAAATCACAACAAAGGCTCTTAAAACATTTTAAAATAATACTACTTTAGGAGATCCATTCTTGTAATCATATTAAAATAAACTGCGTTGCACTTCCAGAATTAATTTAGTAAACCTGTCCTCCAGGTGTAATTGCTAACTGTTCAGTTCACAAAGACTAATCTGCATCAAACCAAGACCCTTTACAGAGCTTATAATGCCTACTGGTAAAAGGAATCGCTTCTCTCTCTCTCTCTTTCTCCAAAATCTGTGGTATAGCAGAAGATTCAGGTCTTGAAATCCTCTATTGCACACAAAATTTAACCTGAGAAACAGATCACCAGTGGTACTCTAGATGCTTGGAAGTGCCCTGTGGGGTAACAACTGAGGATGCAACTATGTGTATGATCATTTGGAACTGGTGAGGGGGTTAAGGAAGGTATTAAGCAGAATATCAGCCTCTAAAATCATGAAACAGGCAGAACTAACATCTGAGGAACTCTTGTGAACAAACATGAGAAGAGGCAGCTGTATGCTGGGGGCAATGGCTGCTGTATCACCTTGCTGGGGTTTTCAACGAGCAGCCAGCAGCTCTCCGTTCACAACCATGCCTGCTGTGGTTATTTGGAGAGGAAGCAGGTAATGCACTCTGATCTGAGCAGGAGGGGTAGTATAAGGAAGGGTGGGATAAGGCAGCTGGTTCACTACTTTATTTGGTTAAAGACTATTCAGTATAAAATAAACATCAAAACCCAAGGAAAGTGGTAGATTACACAAAAATAAACATTAATGAGCAGGTGATAACAGGGACAATAAGTTGTCTTTGGTCACTACAGGAACTAGTGCCATTAAAGGAACTACACACAGCCTTGAACAGATTCAATATGAATTTTGTCATTGATAAGAAAGGGGAAATGTGTGATTATCATATGTATAATGGTATTTCTGAGGGTGCTTGTGGATGGGATATCAAAAGGCATTTGTGGGATTTTGTATCATTTATGGGAAATCTAGAAGGGGGACAAAGGCAGAGAAAGGGAAGGATGGGGGGGAACAAACATCAGACAATGGAGGCAGGGAGTGGGGGGAATCAAAAATGGGTAAGTTGCATTTAAACAGACTGCTGGTGGGTATGCTTCTCTGATCACACCCTGCACTTGGATCACATCTTTTCCTTCTTACTAAATCCTTTTCTTAACTACTTTTTTGTGTAATTCACCCTCTGTCCTATGTGTGATACTGCTGCAAGGTCTAAGTGCCAGCAACTGCAAAAGATACTGACTCTCAAGGCCTGCAGGTCCAGGAACTAGCAACTGGAGGAATCACGGTGTATCTATTGTTTTCCTAGTGAACTTAACGCTGTATGCATGTGTGCACATGTGTAATTTGCTAGCAAGGTACAAACTGGAGTAGCCAGTGAGTAGAAAGAGACCTGTATCTATAAAGACACAAGGTCTGAGTCAGGGGATAGGCAGGGGGCTTGGGGTCTAGCCATGGACAGAGTTGATGCCCAGCAAGGAAGTCCAGTTAATGAACTAGGAGATTCTGCTAGTATTTGAGGGATCTACTGACTGTGGCGTATGTGAGACAAGCTCTCATAACATCCTTAACAGAACTTTAGAGTTGAGCAAAAGAAGTGGTGGTTATACTATCAAGAACAAAACAATTTTCACTAAAGTATCCTCTAGGTAGCAATGAAAAAAGGTAGACATGTACAAGACCAATCAAACTTTAGTTTTCCACACTAAATGAAATATTCTTAAAAATGGGACACAAGACATGGCAGGAATAAGAATAACATGCTGTGCTCTGGCATGGTACACCCCAGTAGCATGCATTCAAAAGCATATAAAGACCTTGAGTAGAAAACCGTAACTGTCAGACTGATGATGAAACGATCAAAGACACAATTCCAGAAAAAAACTAATTTTAAAATCCATTGGCAGATGCTGTAGGAAGTGTTGATATGTAGCATAATTAATGTAGTCTGAACAAATTGTACTGTGGACAGTGATGTTTATTAAAAGCCACTTGGTGAAGGCTGCTGGAGGGAACTAACTAGAAAGCCACACAGTCCTGGATTAGAATATAAAAGCACAGGCTTTCCTGTAAATAGGTAACAGCAAGAGAGGAAAAAATATGTTATTTAATTTTCCTATATTTTGCCTCCACCCTTTCTGGTGTACCTAGAAGTACAAGATGTTGCCAGAAGGAACAGCTTTGTAGAACCCAAAACCTCTGAATGAATAAGGATTTTGTTCAGAGCAGGGAAATGATAAATATTATGGGTAAGGTACTTCTTCGCCCACAGATAATGTGATTTATACTCTAAGATCTGTTGACCCGAAGAGGCTCTGCTCCAAATCAATAATTCTGAAAAGGCTACTTCAGCTATAGCGTAGTCTTCTCTTTGTCCAAGGGAAGACTGTTTATGCTGAAGTCTGTCATGATTAACATGTCAGACAGCAGTTACAAAGCTGGGGCAGAATTTTATGACTCCCAGCCAGCATGTTGGCGGATCTGTCTTATGGAGACAGGGAGAGACTGGATGTAAATGGAAGTTTATAGGCTGATTTGAAAGTTAATTTAGTCTGGCACCTATTATTTTGATTTTCAGTAGTGACTTTTAGTCATTTCATCACCTAGAGACTCCAAACAATCTGTCATGGGATGTAAAGTGAGCTGGGGAGCAAAACCACTGAAAGTTCACTAATCCCTTCAATGAGTGTTCATGCTCAGTAGCAGGAAAACAGCATAGGTGTATGAATTCCCATGGAACAAACTTTTTTTTTGGACTGCTACCAATATCTTTACAAGAGTTACCTGGAAAAACCTCAGGGTAACCTCATCATCTCTAGTAGTCCCCAGACCTATACATGGTTTCACACAGAATACTTGCACAGACAAAAGCTCATGTCCTCAAGTTACTCATGCACATGACTTCTTTTTGTTGTGTCCTTCACACTATTAGTGACTTAAAAATGCAACACAACTTGACAGTAGGGGTTAAAAGCCAACCTGAACTGAAAAAAAAAAATCAAGCCATTTTCTTATTAAACTCTATTTTTTCATTCAGATCAAACTGAATCATCCCATAAGATCTCTATCTACCACTTCACAGTCATGATTTGATTGGAGAACACTTTTTAAAAATCAGACATAGTCATCTTAGAGACAACTTGTACCTGGTAAGGCCTGTAGAGCAGCATCCTATCCCTGGAGTTTTCCCCCTTTTTTCTGCCTGTGCCTTTCCACAGGACCAGAAGACGTAACCCAGGCTCTTCCTCCTGCCTTGTAACACCTAGGTTTCTCTCAGAAGGACCAGTTCAGCCTGAGGATTTGTTGCAATTTCTGTATTATGAGCTCTAGCTAAGCTGCTTCTAGAAGGCCACAAACATACAGCCTTCTCAACTGGGATGCAAACCCTGCTGTTCTTGCTGCTTACGATACCTGGCTTATCCCTGCAGCCATCCCCCACAGTCCATTTGTGCTCCTCGCTGTGCACCACCTGCTTTGCTTTATCTCTGTGTATGTTTGTGCTGACAAACGGATTTATGTGAGAAGTCAAAAAGCCCCCCAGAGCATCAGCTCCACGTCCCACCGCCCTGGCACGCTGCCGGCACCAACTCCGTCTCCAGCTCGACTCGCTGTTGGAAACTCTCCCTGTCCCCACAGCTCCGCGTGCCAAACGCGGGACTGTGCTACGGGAAGGACTGGCACCAGCAGGACCAGAAGAAGGAGTCAGGTCCCTGTAACCAGGCGAGCCCGCACCGCGCCGGGCCCCGGCGCTCCCGGCTGCCCCACACGTGTCCACCGCTCCCCATCCCCGGGCGCGCGGCGTCAGCCCCCTCCCACTGTCCGAGCCGGGACCGCGGAGCCGCAGAGAGGTTGGGGGAGCGGACCGGGCCGCCCCACGCCTCCCGCAGCGCACTCACCTCCCCGCGCCGGCCCCGCACCCCCCCGGCACGCTGCCATTCCGCCGCCGCGCCGCCCCGCCCGTCCTGGCGTGAGGCGGCCCCAGAAGCCCCGCTCCGCCCCGCCGGGGAGCGCGGGGCCAGACGGGGCTCGTAGTCTCTCCCCCGGCCGCGGACGGCGAGGGGCGCGGCCGTGCCGAGGCACTACGTTCCCCGGCGTGCAGCGGGACGGGGAATATAAGTGGCTGGCGGCGAGCGCGCTTCAGTCAGCCCGCCCGCCCGAACAATGCTTTTGCCGCTGGTGCAGGGGAGCCGCGGCTGAGCGCGGCGGGAGCAGCCGGGCAGCGGACGCGCTTGCCGGCCACCGCCGCTCCCACCGAAGGGGCTGGCGGGGGGACGGTCGCTCGCACGCCGCGAGCATGTGGATACCCACGGAGCACGAGAAGTACGGCGTGGGTGAGTGATAGAGAGGGCGAGCGGGGCAGCGCGGGGGCGAGGAGCGGCGCTGCCGGCGGGGAGCGCATCCCGGGCGGAGCGGGCTCGCCCCGCGGGAGGCTGCTGCCGTCTCCCGCGGGAGCGAGGGCAGCGCCCTGTGCCTGTGAGTGGCTGCGATGGGGGTTGGAGGTCCCGTCGCTGGGCGGGGGGAGCGGCCCCCTCCCCGGGGGCGCAACAAAGGGTGGCCAATGCCCGAGTCGCGGCTCCGGCGTCTCCCGCCGCTGCCAGGGGATGGGGCAGGGGCCGGTTCCTCGCCTCCGAGGCGGGCGCTCGGCTGTCCCCGCCGGTGCTGGGTGGAAAGGCTGGCGTTCCACGGGAAACAAAGCAGCCTTAAAACATATCGCTGGGAGCGGCGACCCGGCTGGAGACGGTGTCCGGTGGCGGCCCGGGGAGGAGCAGGAGCGGGGCCGCGGGCATTGTTCGCGCGTCGGGGGTTTTGCCGCTGCTTCAGTGTAAACCAGACAAAGTGTCGCTTATGGGAGTCGCGCTTCCTCGCCTGGTTGTTCCCCTCTGCCCGGTGCAGGGCTCTGAAGCCCGTGGGTTTGACTTGGGAAGTGATCGGAGAGACTCGCGGTGATTTTATTTTTCTTGGCACCTCCTACTAAAGCCGGCAACACCCGATGAACGCTGGCGGCTCGTCCCGGACAATAGCCCCCTCTGACACGGGTGTAGCTGAACTGTTGTACAGACCTGCCAGCCTAGTAGGCAGCTCTCCGTGTGTTTACGTCGCGTTTGAACGCGGAGTTGTTCATATTGGAGAAAAGCGGGAGGAGCGCGGAGCCCTCCTTTGTGTGTGTGTGTGTGTGTGTGTAGCAGCGCTGCGTCCAGCCTTCAGCGCGGGGCCGCTTCGTCCCATCTGGAGCTGAGCCCAGATGTTGCTGTCCTCCGAACGCTAAATTATAGGGATCATCGATGTATGATGATCCTTATTTTCTTGAATTCTTTATTTGCCAAGTCACAGATGGGTTGCAAGATATTGATTAGTCCTGCCACCCGTCTTTCTTTACGAGGATGGGCAAGAGGCTTAAAAACCAGTCCGGGACTCCGTGAGAATGGCATGCTGGATCTTAGCAGTCAAGTATTTCAAGCTGCAGCCCTCCTCTCCGTCTATTTGTTGTTCATTTTTATTTTTGAGCATAGTATGCTATTTCACAACTGAAGCATTTCCCCCCTTAATTTATGAGCTAAAAATCACTATGGAGCATCTTTCCTAATACTGAAAACAAGGAGCCAAAAACTGTTCCCCCTATTTGAATAACTACTTCCTCGTTGCTAAATAATTAAATGATGTCCCCTAAAGAAGCTTTTCTATGTTTAGTAACTGTTTTCAGGTAATTACAGGTGAATCACTCTCCAGCTCTGCCTTATCTTACCAGGGCTGGTGTCATTGAAATCTTGCTCCTGATAAAGAGATACAGTTGCAATTTCTCAATAATGAGGTTCCTTTGGATCAACCAGAAAATATAGTCCACTACAAAGATCCGCTTTGTGTAAATATTATATTGTCAAAAAAGATATGCTTATTCTTATTTAAATTCATTCCATGGTTTTCTGTGATTTGGCTTCCAAAGGCTATTCAAGATGGTAACAAAAAGCCTCTATTCAGTTTAGGTCCTCTGTACTCCTAGGATGGGAGTGATATTTTAGTTCATATGATCACTGCAAAATATTGAAATACTAACCTCAAGTAATTTAATTTTTTTCTTGGACAGCTTTTTATGCTGTGTTTTTATGCTCACTCACCTGCATGATGAGTGCTGTCTGCAAAATCTTCACACCCAAATACCGTATAAGCTATTGTACTGTATAGCAGTGGTCAGGGAGGCAGGAGAAAAGGTTGTATCTTGCTATATAACTATTTAAACTTTACGTAAAGTGACTCTTATAAATCAAACTTGCATTTTGCACCACAGACCAGCTTATGGATATTCTTTTTTACTGATGGGATTATTATGTTTCTAAACAACTATTTTAATACTGATGTGTTTATGTGCTCTTG
>NW_020930777.1:3101-4854 GCF_003984885.1 Neopelma chrysocephalum | reverse complement strand
ATGTTTCTAAACAACTATTTTAATACTGATGTGTTTATGTGCTCTTGCGCGCGCTCCACGCGCGCGGTTCATAACCCTGGTACAGCTACAGCAGGAGAAAGGTGAGAGAGAGAGGGGAGCCTTTCCGGCAGGTACTGCACCCCCATGGAAGAGGAGGAGGCAGCTTCAGAGCACGCAGAGGTTGGCCGATCCAGGTCTGGGGTGAGGGGGCAGAGAATTGGAAAGGGAGCAGAGGGGAAGTGCTTTGAGCGGATCATGGTTGTTCTCCGACTTGCGGGTGGGAGTGCAGGGCTGTCCCATGTGAAACATCGCAGGTGTGCAACGCGCCTGCCACTTGTGGTGTCACAGTGGGAGAAGAATAATCGTCAGGGTGGAAAGTGGGTTCTTTTAGATTGATGGGGACCCCAGCCAGGCTGGGGTCTTGAAAGGCACCCTAGCCTTGACAGGTATGGGGGCCTGAACGGTTGGTCAGCTGATTTATTTGTTTGTCTATTTACCTATTTACTTTTGGCTCACCTGCGGCTACTGCCCAGGTTCGGCATGTTCTGGATATATTTTCTCTGCTCTGCTACATCCTGAAAGGGTGGGCAGGACTAAGGGCTGCTCCTGGTTGTCCCCTTATGATGGTATTTAGGTAGGTCTTAGTAAAGTAGGAATTGAAGGACTTACCCAAATCGTTCTAACAGGTAAGTAGCCTATGTACCCCCCCCCCCCATGTGGTTGCGAGCTATGCTGGCGAGGGTTCATGCCCTCGGTAGGGTCGCCCATGCCAGACAGGTCAAAACCATAGGACCAGATTCACTTCATTCTTGGGCAGGATGAGCTCATTAGCCTTCCGGCAGTCATCCTAGGAGAAGGACAACTCTCATACCAAACCCGGGCAGATGGAGCTCGCTTAGCCCTGGAAGGCCATCCATCTAAGAGAAGGTCACTCTAATCAAACCTACGTCCTGAGGACCTCGCTGCCACCGTCCAAGCTTGCTCGGCCCTGGCAGATGAACCTCAGGATTAAAGGGTGGGTTCAGTTCCGCGCATACTGCATCTCACCTAAAAAATCCATTGCGCAGGCTTGAAGGCTTTACCCACATGCAAAAAGTCCTGCAGCGACGGGCGAGGGTCGAAACGGTAGGTGAAAGGTGCACTGGGAGCCGCAGACTCAACCCTGCATGCAGGCGGTTCAGGATATTGGTCATTTGAGACTGACGGAGATGAGAGTCTCTTGGGGCAGCACCCTGAACGACCAAGCAGCCTTTTCAAGGACAGCACTGCTTGCTCCACTCGGAGAGGGGCCTAGAAAAGGTGGCCTAAACAAAGCTCATCTCCACCTTCACCCGGTTGGTTAACCGCAGACCGACGGGCATCTTCTTCCAATGCGGTCGCACAAAGAGCAAAAGACAAAGGCACGCACCTGCCTCCAAAGGTGTACCTAAATTAACTCTAGCATGCTGGAACATCAGAACCATGCTCGATTCTGCGGACAGCGGACGTCCTGTGCGTCGCTCTGCCCTAATTGCCCATGAGCTGGCCCGTCTCAACATCGACATAGCTGCTCTCAGTGAAGTTCGCCTTCATGAGGAAGGCAGCCTCAGAGAACACGGTGCCGGTTACACTCTCTTTTGGTCAGGTAAGTCCAGAACCGAAAAACATCTCTCTGGTGTCGGCTTCATGATCAAAAACTCTATTGTCCCTAAACTCGAAAATCTGCCGACAGGTCACTCTGACCGCATTATCTCCCTACGCCTTCCACTAAACA
>NW_020930777.1:0-3001 GCF_003984885.1 Neopelma chrysocephalum | reverse complement strand
ACCGCATTATCTCCCTACGCCTTCCACTAAATAACAACCAACACGTTGTCATCTTCAGCATATATGCCCCAACTCTCCAGGCTGACCCTGCTGAAAAAGATAAATTTTACTCTGACCTGCGCTGCCTTACCCAAAAGGTACCAGCAGATGATAAGATCATTATCCTTGGTGATTTCAACGCCAGAGTAGGCAAAAATTTTGAAGCATGGAAAGGCATATTAGGCAAGCATGGTGTTGGAAACTGCAATGATAATGGTCGACTTCTGCTAGAATTCTGCGCGGAGCAACAGTTTACCATTACCAACACTATCTTTCAGCAGAAAGATAGCCTAAAGACAACCTGGATGCACCCCAGATCTAAGCATTGGCACCTCATTGATTATGTCCTGGTGCGACGGAGAGACGTCCGCGATGTCCTCCATACCCGTGTGATGCCCAGCGCAGAATGTCAAACAGACCATCGGCTTGTGCGCTGTAAACTCAATTTCAATCTCAAATTCAAACCCAAAAAGGGCAGTATCCCAAGGAGAAGACTCCAAGTTAACGATCTCCATTCAGCCACAGTAAGAGAAAGATTCCAGGCAAACCTTCAAACTAAGCTTGATAACCATTCCACAGATCCTGCAGATTCCTCTCCTGAAGCAATTTGGCACCATATTAAAAGCTGCATCCTGCAATCCTCCGAAGAATCCTTAGGGTTCTCCCTCAAGAAGAACAAAGACTGGTTTGATGATAACAATCATGAAATCCAGGAATTGTTGAGGAAGAAGAGAACCGCCCACCAAGCACACCTTGCACTGCCATCCTGTCCCGCAAGAAAAGTAGCCTTTCGTCTTGCATGCAGCAAACTCCAACAGAAACTCCGTGACATCCAGAACAAGTGGTGGACCGATCTAGCTGCAAAAGCTCAACTTTGTGCAGATACAGGGGACCACAAAGGATTCTATGAGGCCCTCAAAACAGCATACGGGCCTACATACCAAATCCATAGCCCACTACTCAGTGCAGATGGTCAAACGCTCCTGACAGATAAAACCTCCATACTGAATAGATGGTCTGAACACTTTCAGACTCTTTTTAGTACCAACCGTGTAGTCCAAGACTCAGCAATTCAGTCCATCACACAACGACCGGTGAAATACGAATTGGATACTGCCCCCACTTTAGGAGAAACCCTCAAGGCCATACAGCAGGTGAAAATTGGCAAGGCAGCTGGGGTTGATGGAATTCCACCTGAAGTCTGGAAACATGGGGGCCTTGCACTCCATGCTAAATTTCATGAGCTTGTGGTGCGCTGTTGGGAACTAGGCGAACTACCTTCAGACCTTCGTGATGCAGTCATCATCACCTTGTATAAGAAGAAAGGTACTAAATCAGACTGTTCAAATTACCGTGGTATTACTCTGCTCTCCATTGCTGGCAAAATCTTGGCAAGAATACTCCTGAACAGACTAATACCCGCTATAGCAGAAGAAATTCTACCTGAAAGTCAGTGTGGCTTCAGAGCCAACAGGAGCACCACAGACATGATATTTGTTCTCAGACAACTGCAAGAGAAGTGTAGGGAACAGAACAAAGGTCTCTATGTAACCTTTGTCGACCTCACCAAGGCTTTCGATACTGTGAGCAGAAAAGGTCTTTGGCAGATTTTGGAACGTTTAGGTTGTCCCCCCAAGTTCCTTAAAATGATCATCTCACTTCATGAGGATCAGCACGGCCAAGTCAGATATGGCAACACACTTTCTGAGCCCTTTCTAATAAAGAATGGTGTGAAACAAGGCTGCGTTCTCGCTCCTACCCTATTCACAGTCTTTTTCAGTATGATGCTTCAAAGGGCCTCGGCAGACCTCGACGATCAGGACGGTATCTACATTCGATATCGTACTGATGGAAGCCTATTCAACCTAAGGCGACTGAAGGCCCATACTAAGACCCTAAACCATCTTGTCCGGGAGCTGCTCTATGCTGATGACGCCGCCCTTGTTGCCCACACAGAAGCAGCTCTGCAGCGTTTAACATCCTGCTTTGCAGAGGCTGCTGAGCTCTTTGGGCTGGAAGTCAGCTTAAAGAAGACAGAAGTTCTCCATCAGCCTGCACCTCAGGAAGTCCCCCACCGTCCCCACATCACCATCGGCCAGTCAGAACTCAATTCAGTCCAACAGTTTAATTACCTAGGCAGCCTCATCTCCTCAGATGGTAAGATTGATGGGGAGATAGACAATAGGTTAGCGAAGGCATACAGTGCTTTTGGAAAACTCCATAAACGAGTTTGGCGTAATAAACACTTGAAGAAAAGTACCAAGATCAGTGTTTACAGAGCCATAGTGCTGTCTACTCTTTTATATGGTTCCGAATCATGGGTCATCTACCGCCACCACCTGCGTCTCCTAGAACGCTTCCATCAACGCTGCCTCCGTACAATCCTTAACATCCATTGGTCAGACTATGTGACCAATACATCTGTTCTCGAACAGGCAGCAATCACGAGTATTGAGGCCATGCTCCTGAGAACGCAACTGCGTTGGGCAGGGCACATCTCTAGGATGAAGGACCACCGCCTCCCTAAGATCCTGCTCTATGGTGAACTTGCCACTGGCTGCCGCAAGAGAGGAGCTCCAAAGAAAAGATACAAGGACTCCCTGAAGCAACAACTCAGCCTCGGGCATATTGATCACCATAACTGGTCCACTCTGGCCTCTAATCGGGAGGCCTGGAGACAGACCATTTATAACGCTGCTGATGCTTTTGAGAAGGCACGCAGGATCACTCTTGAGGAGAAAAGACAACGCAGAAAGAATCGAACCTTGCAGAATATACCATCTAAGGAGTCTTTCTGCTGTGTCTTTTGCAACCGGACTTGCCTTTCTCGTATTGGCCTTTTTAGCCACCAAAGCGCTTGCATGAAAAATGGGTAGAGCCCTTCCCAAATCTTCGTTCGCGAAGCCTAGCCATGATATTGCATAAATAGCTACACACATTACATTCGTACTCTTATGTAGTA
>NW_020930776.1:0-868 GCF_003984885.1 Neopelma chrysocephalum | reverse complement strand
AATAATGCTGTGCAGCCTTTGCAGAATGTTTCTTGCTATTAAACTGGATTGAAGATAACTTTTGACCAAGGAGGACTGAATTTGGTGTGGAAAAACAGAATAAGCTGGTTCAGTAAAAAAAAACCCCAACTCTGTCCCAGGGTGATTGTGGACATGTTACAGGTTCTGGCCAAGGGAGACAACGGGATCTGGGAGGTGGAAGGAATGTGATTTCTGAGTGGCCTCATGTGGAACAATTCCCTCTTTATGGTGACAATGAGTGGCTCTGTCCCCTTGTCTGAGGCTTCCACAGGTTTTAGAAAATGTTCTCTGGTGTCAGCTGGAAAGGGAAGTGTTTTGATGGGAATTCATTCATCCTGGAAACATCCATGAGAGACTCTCACAACTGTTTGTAGGGGTGGGGAGAAGAAAGGCTGGGGTTTCCTGAGGACACTTTTCTCAGGAAGCAGCCCATGGACACTCACTTGGAAAACTGGTGGTTTATATCTTGTGTTAGTAAAGCTGCTCCTTGGAGCCAGTGCACCTTGTGTCTTGGGTACCCAGAAAATCTCATGTGGTGAGAAATGATTGGGATGCAGGCAAAAATAATGTATTTTTTCTGGCTTTGTTTTTACATTCAAAGCAATACTGTTTTGATAAGGCATGAAATACTTGCATATTTTTTGGAAGGGAGAGATCTGTGGTGGGAGAGGCTTTCTGAACAATAGATGAGTGAGATCCATATTTGATTTCTTCCTCAGCTTTGGGGACAGTGATGTTCCCACTCTAACCATTGGAAAATTCTGTGCCTCTCCCCTGCTGGCACTGGGGTTTTATTCACAGGGGGTACAAAATTTATTCTCTAAAGTAAGGTTAAGGTGTTCATCTT
>NW_020930775.1:0-731 GCF_003984885.1 Neopelma chrysocephalum | reverse complement strand
AATAATGCTGTGCAGCCTTTGCAGAATGTTTCTTGCTATTAAACTGGGTTGAAGATAACTTTTGACCAAGGAGGACTGAATTTGGTGTGGAAAAATAGAATAAGCTGGTTCAGTAAAAAAACCCCCAACTCTGTCCCAGGGTGATTGTGGACATGTTACAGGTTCTGGCCAAGGGAGACAGCGGGATCTGGGAGGTGGAAGGAATGTGATTTCTGAGTGGCCTCATGTGGAACAATTCCCTCTTTATGGTGACAATGAGTGGCTCTGTCCCCTTGTCTGAGGCTTCCACAGGTTTTAGAAAATGTTCTCTGGTGTCAGCTGGAAAGGGAAGTGTTTTGATGGGAATTCATTCATCCTGGAAACATCCATGAGAGACTCTCACAACTGTTTGTAGGGGTGGGGAGAAGAAAGGCTGGGGTTTCCTGAGGACACTTTTCTCGGGAAGCAGCCCATGGACACTCACTTGGAAAACTGGTGGTTTATATCTTGTGTTAGTAAAGCTGCTCCCTGGAGCCAGTGCACCTTGTGTCTTGGGTACCCAGAAAATCTCATGTGGTGAGAAATGATTGGGATGAAGGCAAAAATAATGTGTTTTTTTCTGGCTTTGTTTTTACATTCAAAGCAATACTGTTTTGATAAGGCATGAAATACTTGCATATTTTTTGGAAGGGAGAGATCTGTGGTGGGAGAGGCTTTCTGAACAATAGGTGAGTGAGATCCATATTTGATTT
>NW_020930774.1:0-520 GCF_003984885.1 Neopelma chrysocephalum | reverse complement strand
TAGGCCTAGCAGGGAATTTGATGCCAGAGGCAGAGTTTGGGAGCCAGAATAGCCGGATCCCCACCCGGGCTCTGCATCTGCGATGCTCTGGGATGGATCTGGACCACCTGAGCCTGGCAGCATGCGGGGGCTCCCCAGCATTTTCACCCCCCTCCCTGCTGCCAGGGGCTCTGGGATCGTGTCCGTGGGCTCACCTGGGTGTCCCTGTGCCCCTCCAGGCTGGAAGCAGGGCATGGAGGTGCCCACGGACATCGCCGTGGCGTACCTGCTGCAGGGCAGCTTCTACGGCCACTCCATCTACGCCACGGCCTACATGGACACCTGGCGCAAGGACTCGGTGGTGATGCTGCTGCACCACGTGGTGACCCTCACCCTCATCGCCTCCTCCTATGCCTTCAGGTGAGGCCCTTGGTGCCCCTGCCGTGCCCACGGGAATCTCACGGGCACGGGAAGGAAGGTTGGGTGTGGATTTACCCCTTCCTGCCCTTCCTCCATCCTCCCTGAGCCATCCCAAAGCTCC
>NW_020930773.1:0-708 GCF_003984885.1 Neopelma chrysocephalum | reverse complement strand
TAGGCCTAGCAGGGAATTTGATGCCAGAGGCAGAGTTTGGGAGCCAGGATAGCCAGATCCCCACCCGGGCTCTGCGTCTGCGATGCCCTGGGATGGAGCTGAACCACCCAAGCCTGGCAGCGTGCGGGAGCTCCCCAGCATTTTCACCCCCCTCCCTGCTGCCAGGGGCTCTGGGATCGTGGCCATGGGCTCACCTGGGTGTCCCTGTGCCCCTCCAGGCTGGAAGCAGGGCATGGAGGTGCCCACGGACATCGCCGTGGCGTACCTGCTGCAGGGCAGCTTCTACGGCCACTCCATCTACGCCACGGCCTACATGGACACCTGGCGCAAGGACTCGGTGGTGATGCTGCTGCACCACGTGGTGACCCTCACCCTCATCGCCTCCTCCTATGCCTTCAGGTGAGGCCCCCCCTGCTCCCCCGGGCAGATTGGGGGTGGATTCGCCCCTTCCTGCCCTTCCTCCACCCTCCCTGAGCCATCCCAGGGCTCCTGAGCCGCTGCTCCCACGTGGCTGTGCTGTGCCAGGGTCTGTTGCTCGGGGAATGTGCTCCCAGTGTGAAGGACTCAGAGCTGGGTTGGTGTGGATTCTTCCATTCCTCCACCCTCCCGAGCCATCCCAGAACTCCCAAGTCCCTGCACTCGTGTCTGACTCTCTGGATTACTCAGGGAATCTGTGGTGGACTCGGAGCTGGGTTGGTGTGGATTCTC
>NW_020930772.1:0-647 GCF_003984885.1 Neopelma chrysocephalum | reverse complement strand
CCCCTTCCTGCCCTTCCTCCATCCTCCCTGAGCCATCCCAAAGCTCCTGAGCTGCTGCTCCCACGTGGCTGTGCCATGTCTGGCTCTCTGGGTTGCTCAGGGAATCTGTTCTGGACTCAGAGCTGGGTTGATGTGGATTCTCCCCTTTCTCCACCCTCCTGAGCCATCCCGGTGCTCCCCAGCCATTGCATCCATGTCTGACTCTCTGGATTGCTCAGGGAATCTGTGCTGGACTCAGAGCTGGGTTGATGAGGATTTTCCCCTTCCTGCCCTTCCTCCATCCTCCCTGAGCCATCCCAAAGCTCCTGAGCCGCTGCTCCCACGTGGCTGTGCCATGTCTGGCTCTCTGGGTTGCTCAGGGAGTTTGATCCCAGGGTGATGGATTCAGAGCTGGGTTGGTGTGGATTCTCCCCTTCCTCCACTCTCCTGAGCCATCCCAGAACTCCCAAGCCCCTGCACTCGTGTCTGGCTCTCTGGATTGCTCAGGGAATCTGTTCCCAGTGTGTTGGACTCAGAGCAGAGCCAGTGAGGATTCTCCCCTTTCTCCACCCTCCTGAGCCATCCCAGAACTCCCAAGTCCCTACATCCATGTCTGACTCCCTGGATTGCTCAGGGAATCTGTGGTGGACTCGGAGCTGGGTTGGTGT
>NW_020930771.1:620-1140 GCF_003984885.1 Neopelma chrysocephalum | reverse complement strand
GGAGTGTCCCCGCGTGGGTTCTGGGGGTGTCACTGTCCAGGAGTGTCCCCGCGTGGGTTCTGGGGGTGTCACTGTCCGGGGGTGTCCCCATGGGGTTCTGAGGGTATCCCCGTGTGGGTTCTGGTGTGTCAGTGTCGGGGTGTCCCCGGTGGGTTTTGGGGTGTCACTACCGGGGGCTGTCCCCGTGTGGGTTCTGGGGTTGTCCCCCTGTGAATTACGGTGTGTCACCGCCGGGGGTGTCCCCGTGAGGGTTTTGGGGTGTCACCGCCGGGGTGTCCCCGTGTGGGTTCGGAGGTATCACCGCCGGGGTGTCCCCGTGTGGGTGCTCAGTCCCTGGGGGTCTCACCGTCCCCTCCGGGCCCCGCGGGCGGGGGGAGTCCCTGTGAGCGCCGTTTCTCCCTCACGGGGGGAGCAGCTCCCCTTTCCCGTCTGCCCCATCCCGGCGGTTCCCGGGCTGTTCCCGGGCGGTCCCAGCCCCATCCCGGCCGTTCGCAGACGGTCCCAGCCCCATCCCAGCCCT
>NW_020930771.1:0-520 GCF_003984885.1 Neopelma chrysocephalum | reverse complement strand
GGAGTGTCCCCGCGTGGGTTCTGGGGGTGTCACTGTCCAGGAGTGTCCCCGCGTGGGTTCTGGGGGTGTCACTGTCCGGGGGTGTCCCCATGGGGTTCTGAGGGTATCCCCGTGTGGGTTCTGGTGTGTCAGTGTCGGGGTGTCCCCGGTGGGTTTTGGGGTGTCACTACCGGGGGCTGTCCCCGTGTGGGTTCTGGGGTTGTCCCCCTGTGAATTACGGTGTGTCACCGCCGGGGGTGTCCCCGTGAGGGTTTTGGGGTGTCACCGCCGGGGTGTCCCCGTGTGGGTTCGGAGGTATCACCGCCGGGGTGTCCCCGTGTGGGTGCTCAGTCCCTGGGGGTCTCACCGTCCCCTCCGGGCCCCGCGGGCGGGGGGAGTCCCTGTGAGCGCCGTTTCTCCCTCACGGGGGGAGCAGCTCCCCTTTCCCGTCTGCCCCATCCCGGCGGTTCCCGGGCTGTTCCCGGGCGGTCCCAGCCCCATCCCGGCCGTTCGCAGACGGTCCCAGCCCCATCCCAGCCCT
>NW_020930770.1:0-514 GCF_003984885.1 Neopelma chrysocephalum | reverse complement strand
GGCAGGGCGGGGAGGAGGACGGGCAGGGCAGGCAGGAGGACAGGCAGGGCGGGCAGGCAGGAGGACAGGCAGGAGGACAGGCAGGAGGACAGGTAGGACAGGCAGGGCGGGCAGGAGGACAGGTAGGACAGGCAGGGCGGGCAGGAGGACAGGCAGGAGGACAGGGCGGGCAGGAGGACAGGCAGGAGGACAGGCAGGACAGGCAGGAGGACAGGTAGGACAGGCAGGGCGGGCAGGAGGACAGGTAGGACAGGCAGGGCGGGCAGGAGGACAGGCAGGAGGACAGGCGGGCAGGAGGACAGGCAGGAGGACAGGCAGGGCGGGCAGGGCCGGGCAGGAGGACAGGCAGGAGGACAGGCAGGGCCGGGCAGGGGCTGAGCAGGACAGGCAGGAGGACAGGCAGGGCGGGCAGGAGGACAGGCAGGGCAGGCAGGGCGGGGAGGAGGACGGGCAGGGCAGGCAGGAGGACAGGCAGGGCGGGCAGGCAGGAGGACAGGCAGGAGGACAGGCAGGA
>NW_020930769.1:0-522 GCF_003984885.1 Neopelma chrysocephalum | reverse complement strand
GCTTCTCTGGGCAACCTGTGCCAGGGTCTCCCCACCCTCACAGCCAAAAATTTATTCTTAATATCCAATCTAAACCTCCTCCCTGTCATTTTGAGGCCATTCCCCCTTGTCCTGCCACTACAAGCCTTTGTAAATTTTTGTAAACCTACTATTTGTAGGTTGAACTACAGAATCCACCAGAATTTCAGCCTTAATTTTCCAGTGTATTAGTGTTGAGGAGAAGGGGAGGAAAACACAGGTCCCAATTACTATTTTTAAGGAACACATTCATCACCCCAAGAACAAGGCTAAGCTTGAAATTGGGAAGAAATTTTAAGTTTTCCCTTATTACTGGAGCTGTTAAGAGTTGCATCATCCATCTTTCATCAAAGCCAATATTTTCCTGTTCTGGTCCCACTGAGATTTCCACACTCTCCCTGGAGAAAAGGCAGAGCACAAGGAACAGCCTGGCAGGTGCAGCCAGACTACATTTCTGTGTTTCAGGCTGTATTTCCATGTTTCAGGCTGTATTTCCATGTTTCA
>NW_020930768.1:0-660 GCF_003984885.1 Neopelma chrysocephalum | reverse complement strand
GCTTCTCTGGGCAACCTGTGCCAGGGTCTCCCCACCCTCACAGCCAAGAATTTATTCTTAATATCCAATCTAAACCTCCTCCCTGTCATTTTGAGGCCATTCCCCCTTGTCCTGCCACTACAAGCCTTTGTAAATTTTTGTAAACCTACTATTTGTAGGTTGAACTACAGAATCCACCAGAATTTCAGCCTTAATTTTCCAGTGTATTAGTGTTGAGGAGAAGGGGAGGAAAACACAGGCCCCAATTACTATTTTCAATGAACACATTCATCACCCCAAGAAGAAGGTTAAGCTTGAAAATGGGAAGAAATTTTAAGTTTTCCCCTATTACTGGAGCTGTTAAGAGTTGCATCATCCATCTTTCATCAAAGCCAATATTTTCCTGTTCTGGTCCCACTGAGATTTCCACACTCTCCCTGGAGAAAAGGCAGAGCACCAGGAACAGCCTGGCAGGTGCAGCCAGACTACATTTCTGTGTTTCAGGCTGTATTTCCGTGTTTCAGGCTGTATTTCCATGTTTCAGGCTGTATTTCCCTGTTTCAGGCTGTATTTCCCTGTTTCAGGCTGTATTTCCACATTTCAGGCTATATTTCCATGTTTCAGGCTGTATTTACATGTTTCAGGCTCTATTTCTGGCTATCAGGCTGTATTTCCATGTTT
>NW_020930767.1:0-497 GCF_003984885.1 Neopelma chrysocephalum | reverse complement strand
TGTTGCAGAGCAATTTAAATTAGTAGTAGAATGGCTAAGGCTTAGTAAGAGAATAGGCCTAAAAAGCAGCACTCCAAAGTAGTAAGTTAGCAACCCTGTTTGTGAGCATGAAATGTACTGAAGAAGTAGAAACAATAATTAAAGGATTTAGTCAAGCATGTATATAATGATTTGTTACCTTGGATGTGGTGAGGGTCTGTTAAACAGTTACTAGGGGTAAGACAGCTTGAGTAGATTTATGATTAGAGTAGTTGATTGTCAATTGTTAGCAGTATGAGCTCGTTTGTAACTGAATGAGACTGTTCTGCTGTGGAACTGCACGTACTAATTTTGCCGTGGAAACCAAATGTAAACTTGTTTGTGTATAAAAGCTGAACTGAAAATGAGGGTCTTTGGAATCCTGACTTGGGACGTGAGTCCTCAGGTTCCCGGGGCCCCGAATAAAGCACCGCATAAACCGACACTCTGTTGGTTTGTGTCTTTGTTTACGGGCAACA
>NW_020930766.1:0-6340 GCF_003984885.1 Neopelma chrysocephalum | reverse complement strand
GCATAAACCGACACTCTGTTGGTTTGTGTCTTTGTTTACGGGCAACAGTTTTGGCGACACCAGATTGGGACTCCGGGGGCAGCTGGGGCGGCTCACGAGCTGATCCACTCCATGCCGGCAACCAGGTGATTTCTGGGGAGACATCGACCCGTGCCCGACCCCGCGCCCGCCGGACAACCATCCAGGTAAGCCCGAAGGTGCTTTATTCCTTTTAGGTTTGTTGGTTGGGAGCCTGCCTATAAGACGGGACCGTGAGTTTCCCGCTGGGTTGGGCTAAAAGGTACCTTGGTTGGGGAGCCTAGGCGCTGGTCGTAAGACGTAGCGAAAGCCGCGCTGTACCAGCACTCGCCACTCAGAGGGAGAATTGGCGAGTTGGTTTTGGTTTTGGTTTTGGAATAAGTAATTGGTTTATATCGTTGTGTTATTGTGAATTTGATTTTGAATCCAGACTGTGGTGTGTATGTGTGTGTGAGTCAGTATGATGCCGTTTAAAACCTTTAGGGCACTGTCTTGTGTAGAAAATGATATCCCTAGCAATTCTCCGCTTGGTTGCTTATTAAAACACTGGAAGGAAGGAAATTTCGGACAAGAGTTAAGCAAGAAACAATTGATTGATTATTGTAATAATGTATGGCCTCAATATGAGACAGAAGGAATGCAGTGGCCTAGGAATGGTTCATTGACTCCGGAAATTATAACCCCCTTGATGCAATATTTACGGGAAAACAAGATGTGGAATGAAACACCGTATCTAGATCTGTTTTATTATTTAAAACGTAAGACTGAATGGCAAAAAGAATGTGGTATGTTGATTTTGAAAGAACTGGGTGATAAATGCATAGGATGTCAAGAGCGGAAAATATGGTTTTCAGAACCAGAGGAGGATGTGTCTTTGTTAGTCTCCCCTGGCATAACTCCAAGGGCGCCTCCGGGAGATAGCCTCCCTTCACGTGTGAGGGCACAATCACCCACCATGCCCCCGTTAGAATCGTCCTCGGATGAGGAGGAAATGAGAGGGCGAAAATGTGATTTTGATAGAACTCCGCTAGCAGAACGGACTCGGAAGGGGCGAGGGGAAAGGGGAAGGAGTAGAGAGGGGAGACGAGGAAGGAGAGGGGAGACAGACGTTACACCCTCACCCCCTAGATTAATGGCTCCTTTGCGGGAAGCAGTTGGAGCGGACGGAGGAAAAGTCATGATGAAAGTTTCTTTTTTAACTAATGATATATTAATTTGGAAACAGTCAGCTGAAACAGTCAGCTGGGACATATAGAGAAAATCCGGAGCGGGTGACTTGTATTATAAAAATGGTAATAAAAACTCAAAATCCGGACTGGAATGATTTACAGGTATTGTTAGATACAATTCTGGATTCAACAGAAAAAGAAATGGTATTGAGAATGATGGTGGAAAGAGCGAAAGAAGTAGTAAAAAAGAAGAACCTCAGAGAGAGATTACAGATAGCCCTCTGAGAAAAAGATTAGTAAAAGGTGACTTTGAGGCTAGGATGCTGAGGATTCCCCCTGAGAGTCCCTTAGAGAACCTCTTAGAGAACTGGAGTTGTTATTCCAGCACTTATAGAAGATCAAAGGAGAAAATGATTAAGTATTGTATTGAAGCGTGGGGAGGTAGAAGAATAGGAAATAATACCTACTGGCCCATGTGTGGTACTTTTAAGAATTGGGTCTGTGAACTTTTAAATTGGTATGTTAGCGATAAAAAACCTTTTTGCCCAGAAGAGAGTTTTTATGCCGCTATATGGTTAGAAGCCAGTGAAGATATTTACCTGTTTTCTTTAAGAGAAAGAAGGAGAGAGGAAGAGAGTCAGAAGCAAGAAGAGTGAATGGAGATTTTACTGCTGCTATATTTAATGCTGCTACATTTAATGCTGCTACATTTAATGCTGCTATATAATATACTGACAAAGATGAGTCTCATACCAAAATGTTAGTATGTTGCTCATTAAATAAATACACTGTGAGTGCATATTTTTAACAGGGCTGTGAAAGTGTAGAAACACCAATTCGAGCTGCAAAACGTGGATGGACACATGTCAGTTGCATTGAAAGATTAGTGAATCCCTCACGCTGGCAAGTAGTCGACACTCCTGGAAGACACCAAGGTAGTCTTAAGAAGAAAAGTTATGATAGAGACATTAAGCAATTTTACTACTTTACTTTTAAGAATTAAATGTCTACTAGCATTTATTGTGGCATTCATGTTATCTTTGTTTGTATATTATGGAATATTTGGGGCATGAAAATGTGTTAAAATACTACGAATTGGGGCACAAAAATCTGTTAAAATACGTTGAGCTAGGTTTTAACATAACATATCGAGAACACGCAGACCCAAAAGAAATTGATACACGAGATATAAGAGTGTGGTGTAATACACCAGGTTGTAAATGTTATCCATTTGTTTGTTTTAAATGTAAAAGGTGCCAAGAGAAATGATGGACGCACTGTAGAGACGGATATCCTCCTAGAGGAGTCTGTGATCAGTGCTATCGATCAGAACGAGAATTCACTGATTGGGCATTAAAACAGTTAGAAAGAAAGGGAGTTCCGTGGGATTCCCCCGAATATTGGAATTGTGACACTTATGGAATAAACCCTCAAAATTTCTGTTATTTATATTATGTAGGAGCTCCTTTCGTAGTGGATATAGTAAAAGTCCAGTGCCAACGGGATGTTAGTGCCGTGTCGTGTAACGAGCCTATGGTAAAGGCTGCCTCGTGGCCCGCATATACAGCACGTCTCACTAAAAAGAGGCATATTCCTACTTGGGACTCCTGCTGCCGAGAAGATGAAACACCCTGTGACTCGAAGCAATCGAGCCGACAGGCGAGGCAGAGGAGGAAACGCCAAAAAAAAAAGGAAGAGCCTAGGTTGTGGGACACGGAAGCCGCGATGGCTGAACTCCCCCAGGACTGGTGAAGATAAAAAGACTAGTAATATCCAAATTAATAAAGAATCAGAATTAATAAAGAAACAGGTTTTTCTCTAGGCACTGTTTACATGATTGCTATCCTTAATATACTATTGACAGCACCAATACATGCAGGAAACCTGCATGAATCATTCAAATAGATTTTAATTAGATGAGAAAACTAAAAAGTGCTTGCTACTTTTACAGAGATGGGAAACCCCACCTTTTACATATATTTGTGTGATTTAGTTGTTGTAGAGCCATGTAGAAACGCCTACTCATACTATATGTGCCCTACTTCAAACCAGGAGTAAGTCCATATGAGATATTGTATGGCAAACCCTATCATGCAGCTACCTAGCAAAGGGATCCTCATATAGTGGGTGATCAAGCAGTATTTAATTATGTGTTATCTTCAAATAAGACTCTCACAGCCCTCAGAAGAACATTGCAGTGGAATCGGCCTCTGCCCCTGGAGAATCTGGTTCATGACATTTCTCCAGGAGACCAAGTCTATGTGAAAAACTGGTCGGTGGAACCATTAAAGGAAACATGGGACGGTCCTCGCCAGGTGATAATGACCACTTACACGGCGGTGAAGGTCGAGGGAATCGACAATTGGATCCATTACACCCGAATCAAGAAGGTTTCAGTCTCGTGGTCGGTAGAACCTCTCTCACCCACAAGGATGGTATTTCGAGCCAACAATTGAGGACCATGGTGTTCCTGGGGTTGATGAGTTTAGCAGAGACCACCGTGAGAATTAAGACCCCAGATCCTTATTTACTTGTACCAGAAAATACTGATGTAAATTTAACATGTTTGTTTTCTGATGACCAGGGAGTTGAATCGAGCGAGGTGAATGTGAAATGGCGGTGGAGAGAACAAGACCAAATTATGACAGAAGGAGTGACGATGGTTTGGAATGTGACACAACAAAAGGGTTATACCACCCTGCAGGTACCCAAAGTGTCTAAAAGCATGGAAGGGACATACATTTGTGTACTTCGGATTTGGGAGAGTTTTGATTATGGAGACATAGAAATACAGACTTTAAATGTAACTCGAAAAATGGCAACCAAAGTACATGTTATACCTACCAGGCAACAGGTGGACATGTGGGATGGACCTCCTCTAAAGATTAATTGTACCTTAGGTTTGACGACCACTGTAGGAAAACCGTTCGAGTGAAGTGGTGGAAATTAAATATAACGGACCAATCCTGGAAGGTGCAAACTCAAGGAATAAGCTGGTGGTCAAATAGCGAAGGAGGTAGAGGATGGTTAAACATTCCAAACCCCAGGATTGGAAAGACAAAAGGAACCTCTCTTTGTGTAGTTACTTGTGGAAATGAAGGAAATTATGGAATAAGGACAGTGGTAGCCACACCTCCTCGAGGATTAGGAATTAAGCCAGAACATGGGGCCTACTCAGCAGTAGAGGGAAGAGATTTAATTTTGAACTGTAAGACTCAAGGGAGGCAGTATCTAAAGTATGGGTGGTGGTTCAGAGGACAAAATTTAAAATTGGGAGGAAAATATCAAATTGAAAAACGGGTAGAAGCCATAGTTTTAATAATTAAAGAAATACAAAGAGGGGAAGACGAAAGTCAATATATTTGTTGGATAAGTAAAGATGATTGGTGGGATGCTGGAACTACTACTGTTTATATTAAAGTTGAAAGAATAACCCGACAAGTAAGTAACCTGCAAATTCCAGATAGAGAAGTAGAACAAGAAAACTTAGTCGTAGGCCTAATTCGTGATTTTGGGAGAGTACAGAATGTCACAAAAATCACTGCATGTCTCCCTATGCCTCATGCTGCAGGAGACCCAATCCCATGGGGAATAATTCCAGTGCCAGAAATTCCTAAAATGTTTAAGAATACTACATGGAATTGCAGATTTGTAACCAAAACATAGAATGAAATGACAAATGCATGTTTGTTATTGGACAAAATGACTAAAAAACAATGTGAACAGATGCCTGGATATTTCCGATGGGTAGTAGTCGGAACATGGGTAACAAGCAAAAACATTGACAAATTAAAGGGAACTTGTTTAGTTACAGGTCCAGTAATGCACCCATGTTCTAAAGTTCAGGTTCAAATAAAACGAGAAAAGCAAGAAGAAGTATGTCAAAATATTACTAGCTCCACAACCATGGAAGAGTGGCAAACAATTTGGGGACCCAGCCTACTAGAAACTTATAGTTATATTAGAAAAGTACAGTGGTGTATTCACTGGAAAGGGAAAAGGAATCAAACTTATTCTACAGGAAATAGAGGAAATCATAATTGGAGGACAGAAACACATATAAAAGAAAATTGGACTTGCACTCGGATATATACCTGCGACACCCCTGATGATGAAATCGGGCAAATACCAGTTAGGACCCTCTTGCAGTTAAGATGTGAATGCCGGGGATATAATCATACTATTAAGGGATCTGTGAAAAACATTGATTGTCGTACCACCACAGTTAGGAGCCTAGGAAATTTGGTGTGGGTAATGGGACATGGCCAGTGGACCACCCACATGCCGATAAATGGTCCAGTTGTACCTGTCACGCTAGGGATACCTACTCTCTGTCCATTCTGGAAACAGGATAAGTTAACATCAGTAGAAATACAACCACGAAGAAAAAGAGAAATTAGTGAAAATATTGATGACTTAGGGTTGGGAGATTGGCATGAACCATCAGCGGGAGTTAAATTTGGGTGGGTATTAGAATCTTTGTTTGCGCCTATCTCGACTTATCGAAACAGAGAAATGTTGTTCAAATTAATGGGCCAAACTGAAAGATTGGCTGCTGTGACTAAGAAAGGATTTAAAGATTTAAATTTGCAACTGCAAGCCACTACCAGAATGACAGTACAGAATCAAATGGCTTTAGATTTAATCCTATTAAAAGAGCACGGAGTCTGTGGATACCTGTATGCAAAAGACGAACATTGTTGTGTACACATCCCAAATGTCACTCAGGAAGTAGAAAAAGATATTAGTCAATTGGAACAAATTGATGAAAATGTTCATGAACTACAAAAGGAAGCAGAACACAATTGGATAGGAGAATTATTCAGCTCCCTAGGTCTTCATGTGTCAGGATGGATATCTTCTGTTATCCAGTACGGAATATTGATTGTAATAATTATTGTCATAGCCATAACTGTTTATAAGTGTCTTTTAGGAATGATTGTAAAAGAAGGTCAACATACGAGACACATCATGAAAGCTATAACCAGAAAAGAAGTAATCTCACCACATGAAGAACCATCTCCCACCCATCAAGAAACGAAAGCCTGATGTGTTTTGAGCATCCTTGCAAATTGAAAGATTGAAGAATGCTCAAAAGGGGGGACATGTTGCAGAGCAATTTAAATTAGTAGTAGAATGGCTAAGGCTTAGTA
>NW_020930765.1:0-707 GCF_003984885.1 Neopelma chrysocephalum | reverse complement strand
GGACTGTTAGATGGATAAGAAATTGACTGGATGGCCATGTCGTAAGAGTTATTGTCAATGACTCAGTGTCCAAATGGAAACCAGTAGTGAGTGGTGTCCCTCAAGGGCCCATATTGGCATCAATACTTTTAATATTTTTGTCAATGACACAGACAGTGGAATTGTGTGCACCCTCAGCAAGTTTGTAGATGACACCAAGATCAGTGATTCAGTTGAGTTGTTTGAGGGAAGGGGTACCACCCAATGTGACCTTGACGGGCTTGAGGATTGGGCCCATGTGAACCTCAAGAAGATCTACAAGGCCAAATGCAACAACCAGGTCTAGTGAATGATGTCTCTGTTAATGCTATACACATGTAATCTTCTTGAGGTTCACATGGGCCCAATCCTCAAGCCCGTCAAGGTCACATTGGGTGGTACCCCTTCCCTCAAACAACTCAACTGAATCACTGATCTTGGTGTCATCTACAAACTTGCTGAGGGTGCACACAATTCCACTGTCTGTGTCATTGACAAAAATATTAAAAGTATTGATGCCAATATGGGCCCTTGAGGGACACCACTCACTACTGGTTTCCATTTGGACACTGAGTCATTGACAATAACTCTTACGACATGGCCATCCAGTCAATTTCTTATCCATCTAACAGTCCACACATCAAACCCATAACTTTGCAATTTACTGGCCAGAATGATGTGGGGACTGT
>NW_020930764.1:0-653 GCF_003984885.1 Neopelma chrysocephalum | reverse complement strand
GGACTGTTAGATGGATAAGAAATTGACTGGATGGCCATGTCGTAAGAGTTATTGTCAATGACTCAGTGTCCAAATGGAAACCAGTAGTGAGTGGTGTCCCTCAAGGGCCCATATTGGCATCAATACTTTTAATATTTTTGTCAATGACACAGACAGTGGAATTGTGTGCACCCTCAGCAAGTTTGTAGATGACACCAAGATCAGTGATTCAGTTGAGTTGTTTGAGGGAAGGGGTACCACCCAATGTGACCTTGACGGGCTTGAGGATTGGGCCCATGTGAACCTCAAGAAGATCTACAAGGCCAAATGCAACAACCAGGTCTAGTGAATGATGTCTCTGTTAATGCTATACACATGTAATCTTCTTGAGGTTCACATGGGCCCAATCCTCAAGCCCGTCAAGGTCACATTGGGTGGTACCCCTTCCCTCAAACAACTCAACTGAATCACTGATCTTGGTGTCATCTACAAACTTGCTGAGGGTGCACACAATTCCACTGTCTGTGTCATTGACAAAAATATTAAAAGTATTGATGCCAATATGGGCCCTTGAGGGACACCACTCACTACTGGTTTCCATTTGGACACTGAGTCATTGACAATAACTCTTACGACATGGCCATCCAGTCAATTTCTTATCCATCTAACAGTCC
>NW_020930763.1:0-404 GCF_003984885.1 Neopelma chrysocephalum | reverse complement strand
CCTTCACACCTCACATAGGGCCAGAAGCCCTATCACGAGCAGAAATACCTGATGATGCTGACTGAACTGAAAATTCATCAGAGTCTCCAGCAGCCTGGCCACGATACTCTCTGTCCCTGCATCCTCCATCCTCCCTCACCCCAGCCCCGTTCCCGGGAGCTGTCGCTGCTCCTCCAACCCCACCAGCCCCGTTCCCGGGAGCTGTGGCTGTCCCTCCATCCCCCAACCCCGTTCCCGGGAGCTGTGGCTGTCCCTCCATCCCCCCAACCCCGTTCCCTGGAGCTGTGGCTGTCCCTCCATCCCCCAGCCCCGTTCCCGGGAGCTGAGGCTGTCCCTACATCCCCCAGCCCCGTTCCAGGGAGCTGAGGCTGTCCCTCCATCCCCCAGCCCTGTTCGGTGCCGCT
>NW_020930762.1:0-386 GCF_003984885.1 Neopelma chrysocephalum | reverse complement strand
AGGAAAATTGTGCAGAGCTCCCCTTCATTACAGCTCAAACATCTCCCTGTGTTGGGTGCAGAGGGACCTTCATTCCATGGACATTTTTGAGGGATGAAACAGAGCCTTTCCACAATGGGAACCATCATTTTATATCCCTTTATTGTGGCTTCTATTTGTCCCTGCACATCCCTCAGACAGCACAGCCTGATGATGGAGCTGGGGATGGAGCTGTTGGCTCTGAGATTCCCTCTTCCCTGAATTTCTCCGCCTCTCCTCCCTGCCTGAGATTCCCTCTTCCCTGAATTTCCCTACCTCTCCTCCCCATCTGAGATTTCCTCTTCCATGGATTTCCCTGCCTCTGAGATTCCCTCTTCCCTGAATTTCCCTCCCTCTCCTCCCCATCT
>NW_020930761.1:0-386 GCF_003984885.1 Neopelma chrysocephalum | reverse complement strand
AGATGGGGAGGAGAGGGAGGGAAATTCAGGGAAGAGGGAATCTCAGAGGCAGGGAAATCCATGGAAGAGGAAATCTCAGATGGGGAGGAGAGGTAGGGAAATTCAGGGAAGAGGGAATCTCAGGCAGGGAGGAGAGGCGGAGAAATTCAGGGAAGAGGGAATCTCAGAGCCAACAGCTCCATCCCCAGCTCCATCATCAGGCTGTGCTGTCTGAGGGATGTGCAGGGACAAATAGAAGCCACAATAAAGGGATATAAAATGATGGTTCCCATTGTGGAAAGGCTCTGTTTCATCCCTCAAAAATGTCCATGGAATGAAGGTCCCTCTGCACCCAACACAGGGAGATGTTTGAGCTGTAATGAAGGGGAGCTCTGCACAATTTTCCT
>NW_020930760.1:0-332 GCF_003984885.1 Neopelma chrysocephalum | reverse complement strand
CCCCATCTGAGATTCCCTCTTCCCTGAATTTCCCTCCCTCTCCTCCCTGTCTGAGATTCTCTCTTCCATGGATTTCCCTGCCTCTGAGATTCCCTCTTCCCTGAATTTCCCTGTCTCTCCGCCCCATCTGAGAGACAGCGGCTGGAAAGGCCTGAGAGGGAGAGATGGGGAGAGGGAGGGAAATTCAGGGAAGAGGGAATCTCAGATGGGGAGGAGAGACAGGGAAATTCAGGGAAGAGGGAATCTCAGAGGCAGGGAAATCCATGGAAGAGAGAATCTCAGACAGGGAGGAGAGGGAGGGAAATTCAGGGAAGAGGGAATCTCAGATGGGG
>NW_020930759.1:0-392 GCF_003984885.1 Neopelma chrysocephalum | reverse complement strand
AGGCATTCATTACTTGTTAAGGAAACTCTAAAGAAATCTGAAGTTTGGATATTCCCACCAAATTTGGACACTTAGAACTCTTAAATAATCCACCAAATTTGAGTGGGAACATCCAAACTTCAGATTTCTTTAGAGTTTCCTTAACAAGTAATGAATGCCTTTTTGTTATATCAGCCCTAATTTTTTCAGGCTTTCTCCTACTTCCTGTTACCAGCCTCCTGTCCACTTCTTTGACAGTTTTCTCACTCTCCAACCTGGCAAGCCAACCTCTGTTCCCCAAAAGCTTTATGCTGGTGTCTCTCAGAAGAACTGATCCGTACATCAGTGATCTGCATGCTTCACAGGCATTCATTACTTGTTAAGGAAACTCTAAAGAAATCTGAAGTTTGGAT
>NW_020930758.1:0-317 GCF_003984885.1 Neopelma chrysocephalum | reverse complement strand
GCTCTGATATCCTTATATGGAATTCCCCGCTCTGATAAGAGGGACTGAGCATCCACATGCCCTTTTATGGAATTCCCTACTCTGAGGGAGGGACTGAGCACTCCCGCCTGAACTGGAGAGTATATAACTGGGAGTTTCAGAGCCTTGGGGCTCTCTCTCTCTCGTGGGACCCAGAGGAAGACAGCAGACCACCGCTGCTCCCAACCAGGCTGAGACCACCACCCTCGACTGGACTGCAATCACCACTTCTGACCAGACTGCAGCAGCTCTCCCACCAGCAGGTTTATTCCCTCTCCCTTTGCTTTGGACTCGGGGGG
>NW_020930757.1:0-5765 GCF_003984885.1 Neopelma chrysocephalum | reverse complement strand
GGGGGGTGGGCCAAGGTACACCACTTTTGTTCATACCCCAGGGTGCTGGGTTTGTACATTTGGGTTTTGTGGATTAAAACCAATTGTCTGTCTGTATAATTGTACTTATTGCATTATTTTAATAAATTGTTATTCTGACTTATAAATCTCTCTTTTGAATTGAGTTCATTTTGCCTTGCTGGTTAACTTTTAAACCAGCACAATTTTGGCGCCCAACGTGGGGCAGAGAGAGAGAAGTCAGAATCACAATTTCATTTTAAGCATCTGTGTATTTGGATACAGAAACTCCCCGATCAACATGTTGTTTGGTGCATTCACGTGGGTGTTTTATCTGAGCATGTTCATATTTCCACAAATGGGGTACTATTTGCCGTTTTTAATGCTCTCTTTAAGACCAGGGAGAGGGATCCAAATTGCTTTACTAGTATACTATGTTTATGTCATCATAACCTCAGAAGCAATGAGTTTCATTGTAAATGTGTATTCAGTCCTGTTTACCTGTCCTGGTTTAGGTTGCTACCTCTGGGGCCTCATTAAAAATTGCACCCAGCCCTTTGGGGGAACAGTGGGGAATGGTGGTTTCCAGCCTCTCACCTCCTTCTTTCCCTTCAGACCTGGTACAACAGTTTTTGAAAATATTGATTTTCCTTTTGATGCTAAGGATGGCATAATGTTATTGTTAGTGTTGCTCTGTCTGCTGCTCTGTCTGCTCTGTACTGTTTACACCATGCTTAGGGTCAGAACAGGGCCTTCTAGGGAGGCTGTTTGGACGCCTGTCCTGGGAATGGATAATGCTGAGTGGCACGGGAAGTGGGAGGACATCGGCCAGTATTTGGAGAAGTTTTCTCCTCCCATGATCTGGAAATTCACCCCTGAACAACTGCAGGATCCTGTCAGCATGATAAAACTGGTAAAGGAAAAATGCTCTGGCAGCTCCAGAGATGGTCAGCTCACAGCAACCTGCTGGGCCCTGGCCACTGCTTACCGGGCACTGCTTGACATGGTACAGCACTGCCAGGGGGAGGAGAGAAGGAGCAAATCAACTGGCACCACGTCCACACAAACTACAGCTGAGTCGGAGGGAGTAAGAAATAAATCAACTGGCACCATGCCCACACAAACCAACGAGGAGCCAGAAGGACAACAGAAACCAATAGCAGTCGCCCCTGTCCAGAAAAGGAAATCGAAGACCAAATCAGTCCGCATAGCAAATGATGACGAAGAGGCAGGACCTTCACATCCACCAGAGGAGACAGAACCAGAAATAATCACTCGGTCCCTATCCCTGGGTGAGCTACGTGAGCTTCGGAGAGAGTTCACACGACAGGCGAACGAGTCCATCCTGACCTGGCTGCTCCGAATCTGGGATGCCGCCGCTAACGACACAATTCTAGATGGAAGTGAAGCAAGGCAACTGGGATCCCTGTCTCGAGATGTCGTCATTGATCAGGGGATTGGAAGGAGGCAGGAAACTCTCAGCCTCTGGCGGCGACTGTTGTCCAGTGTAAGGGAGAGATACCTTTGCAAGGAGGACCTCCACGTACAGCAAGGACAGTGGAACACGATGGAACAAGGTATCCGGTGCTTGAGAGAATTGGCTGTACTGGAGATAATCTTTTCAGAGGACGAAAGATTCCCTAAAAGTCCAGATGGTGTACAGTGCACATCCCAGATGTGGTTGAAGTTTGCACGACTCGGGCCAGAAATGTATTCCCGCTACCTAGCAACGCTGCAATGGAGGGAGGGAGAGGACAAGGTTGGTGCATTGGTCAGCAAACTCAGGATTTATGAAGACACTGTCACCGCCCCATTACGAGCCCACGTCTCATCGGTGGAAACCAAACTGGCTGAACATGTCCGAAGCCTGGAAGAGAAGATTGAAGAAGGACACCAGAGGCTAAGAGAAGAAATTAAGGAAGGGATCTTCCATACCTCACCAGGACAAACAAGGGTCTCTGCTATCAGGAGCCAGCGTCCCCCAGCTAAAGAGAGAGGGTACACTCCACGTGGCAATCTATGGTTTTACCTCCAAGAGCACGGAGAAGATATGAGGAAGTGGGATGGGAAACCCACCTCTTCCTTAGCAGCCCGGGTACGTGAATTGAAAAGAGGGACAAGTACCACAAGGAACTCTTTGAGGATGAATGCTGCTCCAGTCTCTCGTAGGCAAGACTCCAGACGGCCCAGGAATGATGATATGTCTGATCCTCTTGAAGGGACTTCCAGGTCATACTTACAAGAAGAGCGCAACGAGTACCATGACCAGGACTAGGGGTGCCCTGCCTCTAGCCAGGTAGAGGAGAGGGACAATCGAGTCTATTGGACAGTGTGGATTCGGTGGCCTGGCACATCAGAGCCACAAAGATATAAGGCTTTAGTTGACACCGGCGCACAATGTACTTTGATGCCATCAAGATACATAGGGGCAGAATCCATCTCTATTTCTGGGGTGACAGGGGGATCCCAACAGCTGACTGTACTGGAAGCGGAAGTAAGCCTGACTGGGAAGGAATGGCACAGACACCCCATCGTGACTGGTCCAGAGGCCCCGTGTATCCTTGGCATAGATTACCTGAGGAGTGGGTATTTCAAAGACCCAAAAGGACTTCGTTGGGCGTTTGGCATAGCTACTGTGGAGACAGAGGAAATTAGACAGTTGAACACCTTGCCTGGCCTCTCAGAGGACCCCTCTGCTGTGGGACTGCTGAAGGTTGAAGAACAGTTGGTACCGATAGCCACAGCAACAGTGCACCGTCGGCAATACCGCACCGACCGAGACTCTGTGACTCCCATACATAAGATGATCCGTGAACTGGAGACCCAGGGGGTGGTCAGCAAGACTCGCTCACCCTTTAATAGCCCTATATGGCCAGTGCGTAAGTCCAGCGGAGAGTGGAGGCTGACGGTGGATTACCGTGGACTCAATGAAGTCACACCACCCCTGAGTGCTGCTGTGCCGGACATGCTGGAGCTCCAGTACGAGCTGGAGTCCAAGGCAGCCAAGTGGTATGCCACCATTGACATTGCCAACGCCTTCTTCTCCATTCCTTTGGCAGCGGAGTGCAGGCCACAATTTGCTTTCACTTGGAGAGGTGTGCAGTACACCTGGAATCGACTGCCTCAGGGGTGGAAACACAGTCCCAGCATTTGCCATGGACTGATCCAGACTGCACTGGAAAAGGGCGAGGCTCCAGAACATCTACAGTACATTGATGACATCATTGTATGGGGGAACACAGCGGGGGAAGTCTTCGAGAAAGGAGAGAAGATAATCCAGATCCTCCTAAGAGCTGGTTTTGCCATTAAACGAAGTAAGGTCAAGGGACCTGCTCAGGAAATTCAGTTCTTAGGAGTGAAGTGGCAAGATGGACGTCGCCTAATTCCAACGGAGGTAATTAACAAAATAGCAGCCATGTCCCCACCAACCAGCAAGAAGGAAACACAGGCTTTCCTAGGCGCTGTGGGCTTTTGGAGGATGCATATCCCCGAGTACAGTCAAATTGTAAGCCCTCTCTACCTTGTGACACGGAAGAAAAATGATTTCCAGTGGGGCCCTGAACAACAACAGGCCTTTGAACAAATCAAACAGGAGATTGCCCATGCGGTAGCCCTTGGGCCAGTAAGGACAGGACAGGACGTGAAGAACGTGCTCTACACTGCAGCCGGGAAGAATGGCCCTTCTTGGAGCCTCTGGCAGAAAGTGCCTGGGGAGACCCGAGGACGACCGCTGGGATTCTGGAGTCGGGGATACAAAGGATCTGAAGCCAGCTATACACCAACTGAGAAAGAGATCCTGGCTGCTTATGAAGGACTTCGAGCTGCCTCAGAAGTGATCGGCACCGAAGCGCAGCTCCTCCTGGCACCCCGACTACCAGTGCTGGGCTGGATGTTCAAGGGGAGAGTTCCTGCTACACATCACGCCACCGATGCCACATGGAGTAAGTGGATCGCTCTGATCACACAACGAACCCGGATAGGGAATCCTAACCGCCCTGGGATTCTGGAAATTATCACCAATTGGCCCGAAGGTGAGAGTTTCGGACTATCCTCTGAAGAAGAGGAGCAGGTGACACGGGCTGAGGAGGCCCCACCATATGACAAGCTACCAGCAGATGAAAGGCGATATGCGCTCTTCACGGATGGCTCCTGCCGCATTGTAGGGACAAACCGAAAATGGAAGGCAGCCGTGTGGAGTCCCACACGGCGAGTTGCAGAAGCAACCGAAGGACAAGGTGGGTCAAGTCAGTTCGCAGAGCTTAAAGCCGTTCAGTTGGCTTTGGATATAGCTGAACGAGAGAAGTGGCCAAGACTCTATATCTACACTGACTCATGGATGGTGGCCAATGCTCTGTGGGGATGGCTAGAGCGATGGAAAAAGGCCAACTGGCAGCGCCAAGGGAAACCCATCTGGGCGGCGGAGATGTGGCAGGACATCGCTGGCCGGGTAGAGAAGCTGAGTGTGAAGGTCGGTCACGTAGACGCTCACGTACGCAAGAAACGGGCTAATGAGGAGCATCGCAACAACGAGCAGGCGGACCGAGCTGCCAGGATTAAAGTCTCTCAGGTGGATCTGGATTGGCAACACAAAGGAGAATTATTTCTGGCTCGATGGGCCCATGACGCCTCCGGTCACCAGGGGAGAGATGCAACATACAGATGGGCTCAGGACCGAGGGGTGGACTTAACCAAGGACATTGTCTCACAGGTCATCCATGACTGTGAGACATGTGCTGCCATCAAGCAGGCCAAGCGGGTGAAGCCTCTATGGTATGGTGGACGGTGGTCAAAGTACAGGTATGGGGAAGCCTGGCAAGTTGACTACATCACGCTCCCCAAAACCCGCCAGGGCAAGCGCTACGTACTTACCATGGTAGAAGGAAGTACTGGATGGCTGGAGACACACCCCGTGCCTCATGCCACTGCCCGGAATACCATCCTGGGCCTTGAAAAACAAGTCCTGTGGCGACACGGCACCCCGGAGAGAATTGAGTCTGATAATGGGACCCATTTCAAGAATGGCCTCGTAGACACCTGGGCCAGAGAGCACGGCATTGAGTGGGTGTATCATATCCCCTACCATGCACCAGCTGCTGGAAAAGTTGAACGGTGCAACGGACTGCTGAAAACCACCCTGAAGGCACTGTGTGGGGAGACTCTCAAACACTGGGAGCTGCATTTAGCAAAGGCCACCTGGTTGGTCAACACGCGAGGTTCCATTAATCGAGCTGGCCCTGCCCAATCAGAACCTTTGCATACTGTAGATGGAGATAAAGTCCCCGTGGTGCATATGAGAGGTATGTTAGGGAAGACTGTTTGGATTAGTCCCACCTCAAGCAAAGGCAAACCCATCCGAGGGATTGTTTTTGCTCAAGGACCTGGTTTCACCTGGTGGGTAATGCAAAAAGATGGGGAGACACGTTGTGTACCACAAGGGGACCTAATTTTGAGTGAGAATGGTCCGTAATGTTTCATTGTACATATGTGTATATAGTTTTAAAGAGACATAGTTTTTAAGGGGGTTAATTTGGGCATGACATGGATGGCATAGAATAAGGGGTGGATAATGTCCTGGTTAGAACGGCTGGGACCAATTCATCCCTGGATGGGTGTAACCCAAAACTGTGTATTCTATAGCCTCCATGCCATTTCCCAAAAACTGCTGTCAGTAGAGGCCTGCAAGGTGGGAAGATGTTCCTGTACCCTTTTATGGAATTCCCTGCTCTGATATCCTTATATGGAATTCCCCGCTCTGATAAGAGGGACTG
>NW_020930756.1:0-783 GCF_003984885.1 Neopelma chrysocephalum | reverse complement strand
AGCTGTTTCACCATCTCTACACTAAACTACAAATATTTATGTTCCATATCATTAGAGGAGGAAATGTTAACCAACTAGGTAGAAAAATGATGCTAAGAAGTACCAATGGAACATAAATATTTGTAGTTTAGTGTAGAGATGGTGAAACAGCTAGAAACTTACTTTTTCAGTCATATGAAAGCAATCCCCTCCCATTGTATACTCGAACTTCAAATTAAAACACATGACCAGAATAATGAGTAAGAGGTGGTTTGTTTTGTTTTCTTTACTATAGAGGAGGTCTGTAATGGGTATTTCCTTCCTTAGTGGGAAACTTGTGCATATTTGTTTAGTAGGTGTAAATGTTTGTACTGTTTCACATAAGCTTTAGTAGTGTGGGGTGAGGGAGAAAGGAGAGACAGGGTGTTTACAGTTAATACAGAACACACCTTTTTCTTCTAAGGGAACAAGAAGACATAAGAGTACTAAACATATAAACCCAGAAAAAAGTCATTATGTTCTCCCTCCCCCCCACACTACTAAAGCTTATGTGAAACAGTACAAACATTTACACCTACTAAACAAATATGCACAAGTTTCCCACTAAGGAAGGAAATACCCATTACAGACCTCCTCTATAGTAAAGAAAACAAAACAAACCACCTCTTACTCATTATTCTGGTCATGTGTTTTAATTTGAAGTTCGAGTATACAATGGGAGGGGATTGCTTTCATATGACTGAAAAAGTAAGTTTCTAGCTGTTTCACCATCTCTACACTAAACTACAAATATTTATGTTCCAT
>NW_020930755.1:0-379 GCF_003984885.1 Neopelma chrysocephalum | reverse complement strand
TGGAATAAGTTTGAGCAGAAAGGGCTCTGGCTCCTTTTTCTTCCTTGGGTCACTGCCAGTATCTCTCAGGACCTCCCTTAGGTCCCTCTTTTCTTATATTCCTCTGAGCAGATTTCTGTGGTTTTCTGATTCAACCTGCCAGGTTGAGACGCATGAAGTGAAAGAGCAGCCAGAATTAAAAGAGAGCCCAGAGCAGGTTGAAAATCAAGTAGAAATAAGTATACAAGCTGGTTAGGAACAGATGAATTAGGAAAAGTTGAGCAAGGCAGAAGTTCCCTGGCAAGGGTGGCAACAGCAGCTCTCACACTGCAAGAAGGTCAGGACTGAGAATCCTGGGAATATAAAGCAATTAGATGAAGAGAGATCAAGGCAACACAAG
>NW_020930754.1:0-373 GCF_003984885.1 Neopelma chrysocephalum | reverse complement strand
AAGTTTGAGCAGAAAGGGCTCTGGCTCCTTTTTCTTCCTTGAGTCACTGCCAGTATCTCTCAGGACCTCCCTTAGGTCCCTCTTTTCTTATATTCCTCTGAGCAGATTTCTGTGGTTTTCTGATTCAACCTGCCAGGTTGAGACACATGAAGTGAAAGAGCAGCCAGAATTAAAAGAGAGCCCAGAGCAGGTTGAAAATCAAGTAGAAATAAGTATACAAGCTGGTTAGGAACAGATGAATTAGGAAAAGTTGAGCAAGGCAGAAGTTCCCTGGCAAGGGTGGCAACAGCAGCTCTCACACTGCAAGAAGGTCAAGACTGAGAATTCTGGGAATATAAAGCAATTAGATGAAGAGAGATCAAGGCAACACAAG
>NW_020930753.1:0-377 GCF_003984885.1 Neopelma chrysocephalum | reverse complement strand
GTCACCTCTATAGTCTCTTCTCACAACATACTTGAACCACGAGGATTAACAGGAACTACTTGAAAGCCCTGGAGATATATTTAGAGAGAAACCAGAAATTAACTACTCCATGTGTATTCACATAGCACCTGAAACAATTACCTATTCCACTTCCAGGTTAAGCTGGGGAAAGGCTAGCATTTCAAGCACATGTGTATTCCAGATGCCTTTCCCAGCTTAACCTGGAAGTGGAATAGGTAATTGTTTCAGGTGCTATGTGAATACACATGGAGTAGTTAATTTCTGGTTTCTCTCTAAATATATCTCCAGGGCTTTCAAGTAGTTCCTGTTAATCCTCGTGGTTCAAGTATGTTGTGAGAAGAGACTATAGAGGTGAC
>NW_020930752.1:0-1702 GCF_003984885.1 Neopelma chrysocephalum | reverse complement strand
CAGGAGAATGTAGAAAAGCTTATAATACATCTGTGTAGAGCTCTCAGTTTGTATGTCCCCAGTGCTTGTCTTACCTGATGAACCCATGAACCTGTAGCTCTTTATCTGCCTCTAAAGTCCTGAGGGCTGGCCAGAGGTCTGGCACTGGCTGGAATCCCTGCTGCAGGCTGACAATCAGCCAGTGACTTTGTCAAGCCTTTTACTGCATCCAGCTCTGGGGTCCCCAGCACAGGAAGGACATGGACCTGTTGGAGTGAGTCCAGAGGAGGCCACCAAGTTGATTAGAGGGGTAGAGCACCTCTCCTACAAGGAGAGGCTGAAAGAATTGGGATTGTTCAGCCTGGAAAAGAGTGACCCAGTTGTGGCCTTCCAGTACCTGAAGGGAGCCAACAGGAAAAATAGAGAGGGACTATTTTAAAGAGCCTGTAGTGACTGGAAAAGGAGGAATGTTTTCAAACTGACAGAGAGTAGGTTTAGATGAGATATTAGGAAGAAATCCTTTGCTATGAGGGTGGTGAGGCACTGGAACAGGTTGCTCAGAGCTCCATCCAACCTGGCCTTAATCACTCCCAGGGATGGGACAGCCATACCTTCTCTGGGCAACCTGTTCCAGTGCCTCACCACCCTCATAGCAAAGGATTTCTTCCTAATATCTCATCTAAACCTACTCTCTGTCAGTTTGAAAACATTCCTCCTTTTCCAGTCACTACAGGCTCTTTAAAATAGTCCCTCTCTATTTTTCCTGTTGGCTCCCTTCAGGTACTGGAAGGCCACAACTGGGTCACTCTTTTCCAGGCTGAACAATCCCAATTCTTTCAGCCTCTCCTTGTAGGAGAGGTGCTCTACCCCTCTAATCAACTTGGTGGCCTCCTCTGGACTCACTCCAACAGGTCCATGTCCTTCCTGTGCTGGGGACCCCAGAGCTGGATGCAGTAAAAGGCTTGACAAAGTCACTGGCTGATTGTCAGCCTGCAGCAGGGATTCCAGCCAGTGCCAGACCTCTGGCCAGCCCTCAGGACTTTAGAGGCAGATAAAGAGCTACAGGTTCATGGGTTCATCAGGTAAGACAAGCACTGGGGACATACAAACTGAGAGCTCTACACAGATGTATTATAAGCTTTTCTACATTCTCCTGAGCTGTAGGCAAAAATCTGCTTATTGCCTACCAGGAGAATGTAGAAAAGCTTATAATACATCTGTGTAGAGCTCTCAGTTTGTATGTCCCCAGTGCTTGTCTTACCTGATGAACCCATGAACCTGTAGCTCTTTATCTGCCTCTAAAGTCCTGAGGGCTGGCCAGAGGTCTGGCACTGGCTGGAATCCCTGCTGCAGGCTGACAATCAGCCAGTGACTTTGTCAAGCCTTTTACTGCATCCAGCTCTGGGGTCCCCAGCACAGGAAGGACATGGACCTGTTGGAGTGAGTCCAGAGGAGGCCACCAAGTTGATTAGAGGGGTAGAGCACCTCTCCTACAAGGAGAGGCTGAAAGAATTGGGATTGTTCAGCCTGGAAAAGAGTGACCCAGTTGTGGCCTTCCAGTACCTGAAGGGAGCCAACAGGAAAAATAGAGAGGGACTATTTTAAAGAGCCTGTAGTGACTGGAAAAGGAGGAATGTTTTCAAACTGACAGAGAGTAGGTTTAGATGAGATATTAGGAAGAAATCCTTTGCTATGAGGGTGGTGAGGCACTGGAACAGGTTGC
>NW_020930751.1:0-1672 GCF_003984885.1 Neopelma chrysocephalum | reverse complement strand
AATAAAATAGTTATACCAAATATAATAATTTTAAAAAATGACCACAAAGAAAACTACAATTCTACTGCCCTTTGGTTAAACAAAACTGAGGATAAAGGTATAACTAAATATATTGCTCCAAATGCATATTCCCTACCCTGGGACTGTTAAGGCTGGTAACAAAATCTGTGACTTAGACTATAAGCTTATGCCATTTGGAGCAATATATTTAGTTATACCTTTATCCTCAGTTTTGTTTAACCAAAGGGCAGTAGAATTGTAGTTTTCTTTGTGGTCATTTTTTAAAATTATTATATTTGGTATAACTATTTTATTTCTTCCTTCCTTTCCCTCCCCTCCACCCCACAAAAGACCAGCTGAGGGAGACAGCTACCAGAACAGTGGAGGGGAGGGCTACCAGAACAATGCTGTAGATCAAAGCTTCTGGGAGACCTTTGGCAACTCAGATCCACCAAAAGCTCATAAATCTCCAAGCAGTGAGAGCTGGACCTATGTGGACAATTCCACAGAGAAGAAGAGCTCCGATAGCTGGGACGTGTGGGGCTCGGGAACGGTCTCCAACAAGAACAGTAACAGCGACAGTTGGGAAAATTGGGAGACCAACTGGGAAAATGCAGGAGGGGAGAGCAAGACCAGGAAACCTCCTAAGGCAACAAAAAATGCATGGGATGACTTTTAGAACTCTGTTAAACCCTGGTTTGCACAGCGAGGAGAGGGAGGCTGTGCTGGCTGATGGAGGGGAGAAAGTTTTACACACAACTGGAGTATCATGGTTGACCTTACTGATCTGTTACTTTTGTGCTTCCCATTCATTCTCCTTTCTTATATCCTGGTTTAGGGGGAAAAAAAGTAGCATCTGAATCTTTTATCACATGAAGGTGGCTCTCCCTTTTTTAAGGATAGTGATAACTGTATTCTCCTTGCACTATTGGCTACAGTGACTTTCTTAACACGAATGTTCAAATGAAAAAAGTCAGTGCAAGGAGAATACAGTTATCACTATCCTTAAAAAAGGGAGAGCCACCTTCATGTGATAAAAGATTCAGATGCTACTTTTTTTCCCCCTAAACCAGGATATAAGAAAGGAGAATGAATGGGAAGCACAAAAGTAACAGATCAGTAAGGTCAACCATGATACTCCAGTTGTGTGTAAAACTTTCTCCCCTCCATCAGCCAGCACAGCCTCCCTCTCCTCGCTGTGCAAACCAGGGTTTAACAGAGTTCTAAAAGTCATCCCATGCATTTTTTGTTGCCTTAGGAGGTTTCCTGGTCTTGCTCTCCCCTCCTGCGTTTTCCCAGTTGGTCTCCCAGTTTTCCCAACTGTCGCTGTTACTGTTCTTGTTGGAGACCGTTCCCGAGCCCCACACGTCCCAGCTATCGGAGCTCTTCTTCTCTGTGGAATTGTCCACATAGGTCCAGCTCTCACTGCTTGGAGATTTATGAGCTTTTGGTGGATCTGAGTTGCCAAAGGTCTCCCAGAAGCTTTGATCTACAGCATTGTTCTGGTAGCCCTCCCCTCCACTGTTCTGGTAGCTGTCTCCCTCAGCTGGTCTTTTGTGGGGTGGAGGGGAGGGAAAGGAAGGAAGGAATAAAATAGTTATACCAAATATAATAATTTTAAAAAATGACCACAAAGAAAACTACAATTCTACTGCCCTTTGGTTAAACAAAA
>NW_020930750.1:0-3721 GCF_003984885.1 Neopelma chrysocephalum | reverse complement strand
GAAAAAGACCCCTGATTTGCAGATTAACATATCCTGAATTGTAAAATGTTAACTAAATATGCTGCAAAAAATTACAGAAGTGAGTCATTAAGACAATTTTTGGAGACTCAGTCCAGTATTGGAACTCCAGCATTAGACATTAGTTAGCATTTTGTGCAGTGTGGCTTTAAGTTAATGCTGATTAATGTCATCAGCCCTGTCATTAAAACAACTGTTTTCTGTCTTTCCTATGGCTTGGACTTTTGAATTGATACTTTCTTTCAAACAACAGATAGAAATTGTGCAAAGTATGTAAACTGCTACTGTTTTTATTAAATACTATCCATATCTCAGTTTATCATTTAATCATGTTCTGGTAATAAACTTTCCTGAAGACACTGGGACAGCAGAGTAGATGCTCAACACCACCTGAGATGGGCCTGCAAGGGTGAGGAAAACCATCCTGCCAACTCGGTAAGAAGCAACATCCCAGTCCGAAGGGGATTCCGACAAACTGATGTGCACGCTGGAGGCTCATCTGACAACACAGCTGATTTATAAATGAAAAATTCAAAAAGTTCTTTAATGGGAAATCCAAGACAGAGGCAGAGCCAGGATATAGAGGAAGAGCAAAATTCTGGGCAAACTTTTCTCCTGGCCAGCTGTCAGGGCTCACCCAGCTGCTGGTTGTGAGAGAAGGTGGATGACGGTGCTGTAAAATGAAAAAGCCCCAAGCTGCATGGTGAGCTGATCTAATCCCAAAGACCATGGTAAGGGCAGTGAGAAAAAGGAGTACGCACGTATTATTGCATCTAAATTTACTAATTTGTTATGCAAGCAGAAGTAAAGTAGAGATACAGGTTGTTAGGGACAGTGGTTCAACTCCTGTGTTTGTTTGCCCCAGTTCCTGTTTACCCCTGAAGTGCACTTGCAGAGCCTGGGAAGGACACCTTGCTGCAAAGGGGCTGAGGGACAGCCTGCACCGCGAGAGGGAAAAACCCCAAAGATTTCCAGCAGAGATGGCCCTACTGTCTGCAAAGACCTAAGGAAAACAGGGGTCCAATGTGTTTGGACTGAAACACAGCGGTTTAGCAGTGCTGGGTGAGATTCCCCACGACATAGAGGCAGACCACCAAAAGGTGCCAGCCTCTCCTCCCTACTGGGGACCCCTCACCCCATGCATGTGCCCAAGAGGGCCTTTTCCTTTGCACATAACATACAGTGTTGCCTACGACTGGTCTGGCCTTGCAGAGGAAAGAATAAATTATTAACAAATAACTACAGTGAAAAAATTGCATAGATGGCTTTCCTGTAGCTTGTTGCACTATAAAGAAAAGGAAGTTTCCAAAATAGCTAATAATTCAGCAGTACCTTGAGGGGTCTGGGGTTCACTGGGAGATTCCAGGCTCCCAAGCTGCTCTCCTTGTTTCCTCTGAATGGTGGTACCACATGGAAGAAGAGCCCTGGGGAGCAGGCCATGCCCTGACACACAACCTCTGTCTGCTCCTCATATGCCACGTGTACTTTGGGTTCACTGAAAAGCCTGTCACCATGTTCCTGCTCAATTAGAACCAGGAAAAAGCCACATGAACCATTTGTTAAGTGTTGTCAATACCCCCACAAAATAAACTTAAAGACAACATGAATTGGCAGGACTTCATTTTCCCTCATGAATATGCATAACTAATATAGAAAATGCTAATCTTGCCCTCCTTCACTTCCTTTCTGCCTTCTCTGTCTGCCCCTTTTGGAATTAAGCACTTTATCTCCTATGTAGTGAATAGGGCTCCATTATGTGAAGGGCTGCAGAATTTTAATGAATTGCAAAATATAGTTAATTATGGAAAAAACACATCTGCACTTTTTCATGTAAATTAGACAAATTAATTGGTGTTCAGTATTTTTTTAAATGCATGCAGCCCTTCACATAATGGAGCCCTATTCACTACATAGGAGATAAAGTGCTTAATTCCAAAAGGGGCAGACAGAGAAGGCAGAAAGGAAGTGAAGGAGGGCAAGATTAGCATTTTCTATATTAGTTATGCATATTCATGAGGGAAAATGAAGTCCTGCCAATTCATGTTGTCTTTAAGTTTATTTTGTGGGGGTATTGACAACACTTAACAAATGGTTCATGTGGCTTTTTCCTGGTTCTAATTGAGCAGGAACATGGTGACAGGCTTTTCAGTGAACCCAAAGTACACGTGGCATATGAGGAGCAGACAGAGGTTGTGTGTCAGGGCATGGCCTGCTCCCCAGGGCTCTTCTTCCATGTGGTACCACCATTCAGAGGAAACAAGGAGAGCAGCTTGGGAGCCTGGAATCTCCCAGTGAACCCCAGACCCCTCAAGGTACTGCTGAATTATTAGCTATTTTGGAAACTTCCTTTTCTTTATAGTGCAACAAGCTACAGGAAAGCCATCTATGCAATTTTTTCACTGTAGTTATTTGTTAATAATTTATTCTTTCCTCTGCAAGGCCAGACCAGTCGTAGGCAACACTGTATGTTATGTGCAAAGGAAAAGGCCCTCTTGGGCACATGCATGGGGTGAGGGGTCCCCAGTAGGGAGGAGAGGCTGGCACCTTTTGGTGGTCTGCCTCTATGTCGTGGGGAATCTCACCCAGCACTGCTAAACCGCTGTGTTTCAGTCCAAACACATTGGACCCCTGTTTTCCTTAGGTCTTTGCAGACAGTAGGGCCATCTCTGCTGGAAATCTTTGGGGTTTTTCCCTCTCGCGGTGCAGGCTGTCCCTCAGCCCCTTTGCAGCAAGGTGTCCTTCCCAGGCTCTGCAAGTGCACTTCAGGGGTAAACAGGAACTGGGGCAAACAAACACAGGAGTTGAACCACTGTCCCTAACAACCTGTATCTCTACTTTACTTCTGCTTGCATAACAAATTAGTAAATTTAGATGCAATAATACCTGCGTATTCCTTTTTCTCACTGCCCTTACCATGGTCTTTGGGATTAGATCAGCTCACCATGCAGCTTGGGGCTTTTTCATTTTACAGCACCGTCATCCACCTTCTCTCACAACCAGCAGCTGGGTGAGCCCTGACAGCTGGCCAGGAGAAAAGTTTGCCCAGAATTTTGCTCTTCCTCTATATCCTGGCTCTGCCTCTGTCTTGGATTTCCCATTAAAGAACTTTTTGAATTTTTCATTTATAAATCAGCTGTGTTGTCAGATGAGCCTCCAGCGTGCACATCAGTTTGTCGGAATCCCCTTCGGACTGGGATGTTGCTTCTTACCGAGTTGGCAGGATGGTTTTCCTCACCCTTGCAGGCCCATCTCAGGTGGTGTTGAGCATCTACTCTGCTGTCCCAGTGTCTTCAGGAAAGTTTATTACCAGAACATGATTAAATGATAAACTGAGATATGGATAGTATTTAATAAAAACAGTAGCAGTTTACATACTTTGCACAATTTCTATCTGTTGTTTGAAAGAAAGTATCAATTCAAAAGTCCAAGCCATAGGAAAGACAGAAAACAGTTGTTTTAATGACAGGGCTGATGACATTAATCAGCATTAACTTAAAGCCACACTGCACAAAATGCTAACTAATGTCTAATGCTGGAGTTCCAATACTGGACTGAGTCTCCAAAAATTGTCTTAATGACTCACTTCTGTAATTTTTTGCAGCATATTTAGTTAACATTTTACAATTCAGGATATGTTAATCTGCAAATCAGGGGTCTTTTTCATTCATCCTTTATTTTGTTGTGCATTTATATCTGTGTATTT
>NW_020930749.1:0-372 GCF_003984885.1 Neopelma chrysocephalum | reverse complement strand
AATAATTTTTCCAGGCCCAATGTTGTAGGCAGGGCCAGTAAAAGGCCCTTTGGGGCACACTGTGAACAGCAGTGCTCTCTGTACAGGCACTTGGTGGTGCTGTAGACCCTGCCAGCAAGGAAGGGAGAGCACAGCACGAATGTCACACTGTGCCACACAGTGACAGCACTTGCAGGGCTGAGACAGCTTAAGAACTGCATGATTTAATCTGGTTCTGCAGGAGAGAGGTGGCAATGAAGAATTGCTCACCAACCAGCGTGGGCACAAGGCCCAGAGTGACTGATCTTGGGGCAGGAAGGAAGAGATGCTTGTTTAAGCTATAATTTAACGGTAAAGTAGATCTTTTATTGCTGCTCACTTCCTTTCCTTGCT
>NW_020930748.1:0-3905 GCF_003984885.1 Neopelma chrysocephalum | reverse complement strand
AATAATTTTTCCAGGCCCAATGTTGTAGGCAGGGCCAGTAAAAGGCCTTTGGGGCACACTGTGAACAGCAGTGCTCTCCGTACAGGCACTTGGTGGTGCTGTGGACCCTGCCAGCAAGGAAGGGAGAGCACAGCATGAATGTCACACTGTGCCACACGGTGGCAGCACTTGCAGGGCTGAGACAGCTTAAGAACTGCAGAGAGAGAGTGAAAATACGAAGGGAGCATCACTGGTCCAGGGCAGGGGTGATAAAACCTGTGACTGGATGGAAGAAGGCAGCCTAAGAGTGTGGCTGATGGGGAGATGAGGTGGAGAGAAGAGAAGCATGGGGAACCTGATGTAGCAGTGTCCAGCAATCAGAGAGACTCAAGAGCCTCACCACGAGACATGTAAGTTCTCCATTTTTCCTAGTTTTGACTTCTGGTAGCTGGTGTTGAATTTGCTTTGACATATCCTGGTGAACCTGCTGATCACAGGCAGCTGTTTTGTGACTAGTGCATGGCTTGCCCGTCTCTTGCAACCTCACTTGGCTGAAGGGAGACCCTCATCTGGTGACTACAGCACCAAGGTGTGGATGGGAAGCATCACACTGGATAGCTTCTCTAGGCTTGATTATGACTACTCATGGTTTATACTGCTAGTGATTGCCTTGACAAAGACAATAGGAGTGTGTGAACAACACTTCACAGAACCACAGAATATTCTGAGTTGGAAAGGTCCCACACGGGATCATCGAGTCCAGGTCTTAAGTGGATGGCCCATACGAGGATCTTGAGGATGATGCAAAGTTTTCTGTACAGTGGTGAAACTATCACAACCCAGAAGCTGGATGACTTTGAAAATTAAAATACTGTCAAGGACCATGACATGAAAACGATGATTGGGGATCAAGGAGATCGGTGTACTAATATGTCAGTAACTACTTATAAGCATCCACCAAGAAGCAGCCACAAGAAAGTCAGTAGAAGTCCCTGGAAACTCAGAAGTACACTGTATTTCTGAGAAGAACTGAGAAGAATTTTGTACACAGGTAAGGAATTATTCTCCAAGGTTGGCTTGTGATGCAGAAGCAGACAATGCAGAAATACTCCTGAAGCTTCTGTAAGATGACCTGGAAATTGGGAAGGGGAGATATGTTTGCCTAAAACAGAAATTCAAGGAACTAATATCAAGACCTCTGAGATTATTCTCACAACCCTGACGTGATCTGGTGAATGCAGTGGGCCACCAAAGAGCAGTCCCTGGCCAGCAGGCACCTGCAGCCTCAGGGCAGCCACAAAGTCAGCAGGTCAAAGGGTCATGATGTCATATTTTCTCAGAAAAGTACTGGCTGATGGGAACTATAGGAGAGTATTACTGTGATTCAGAGTGAAATACCTTTATAATAATCAACAACCTGCCTGAGAACCACAGCCCTCACCTCTCGAACAGTTTTGGGACTGGGGCCTGTAGCAGTGTCTCTGTCCAGGGGCTCAGCAGTGTGACAGCAGGTGCCACTCCCTGCTCCAGTCCCAGCAGGAGTGACAGTCTGGAATGCAGAGAGGAGACCTCAGGACCTGCCAGGGCAATGGGACCCCTCCAAGAAAAGTTGTCATAGGTTTACTTGCCCTAAAAATCCAAGCAGATATGTTCCTTTCCCTTGTCAAGCTGTAAAAGAAGGATGTTGAACGGGAGGTGGAAATGGTGATTGACTATACAAAAGAACTAGCTGGCTGACCTGAGTTCCAGACTAATGGCCCATCAAAAACTGCAGGGAGGGGAGAGGAGTTTTTCTCCTTCTCTCCTTACAACGGGGGGACACTTCACTTTTTTGCCTTAACGAGGGCAAGGTGTGTTGGAAAAGCTCAGAGGCTGTTTTGCTCTTGACCTGGCCATCTGGCTGCTTTCTGGCCTCAGCTTGCCTGCGCTCTGCCCTGTCCCCAGCCCAAATCTGCTCAGAATTCATTGGAGAGTTTGTGCTCATTGACAAAAAAGGGGGAGTCCAGATCACAGCGAGCCGCAGACAGCGTAAGTTTAGTGGGAAAGAAACCACTGCTCTTTCCCCGTTCCCCTTCCCCTCCTTGGTGGTGGTGGGGGAAAAATCTCCATTATCCGGCTTCTCCTGAGATCCGCGGCCCACACACGGTGACAGCCAGAGCCCAACAGCACCCCCTGCTGGCCAACACCGAGCACTGCAGGCTCTACTCCTCCTCCTCTGCTCATCCAACAGTGCTCCTGCCAACCATGATTGGAATTGCGCTAGAGGACAGAGAAGTATCAGACTGTTTTCTTTTTGAAGGGGACTTTTGGGTACAGGATTATTGTTTAGTTGTTTTTGTGTTCTGTTGCTGTTTTTGCGTCCGGAATCCATTCCCGCCGCGACAATCACGCCGCGATCTGGGTGTCGCACCACTCTCTCCTCTCAAATCACAGATTGTACAATCTCATTTTTTTTTAACATGCTTAATATTAACCACCAGGCAATTGCTGCCCAGGATGCTAAAGAGTCATTTGCCTGTATAGTGCTCCATAATTCACGTCCTAATGTGTCTCATTCCTGGTTTGATATGGGGCTGGGTAGTGCGCGGTTGTGTTTTGAAATCCATTTAATCAGTGCTTTTAGAGAGTCCTTGTCTAACGGGTGTCCATGAAAATAAATAAGACCTTTCAAGCATTTGTAGGTGTCGCGCTCCCACTTTGAAGATAAAGCCCCCATGAGTGTGATAAAATAGAGTTCCAGAAACTATGCAACTGCAGGCCTACCTAATCGATAGGTCGTAATCCCACGCTGACTTGCAGGATTCCGTTTGAGCAGAAAACCATGGTCGCTTCGTCACATGAGCCCGGACATCCTCGAAAATCCTCTACACGGTAGAAAATTTTGTGTGGTTCTTGCTGTTGGGTGCCAATTAACGGATCCTGATTGTGAACTCTCCGCTGGAGGTTTTCTGGAGAAGAACTCCGTCACATGGTCCCCCTTCAGCAGGAGGAGAGAGTGACCAAGTTTCCTCTCTGTGTCCCAGGGCAAAAAGACCTTTATTTCGAAACTCCCGTGGTTTATATGGGCTCGAGGGGAGGGCAAGAAGAAGGGACATGATTGGGTCAAGGTCCAGGGGGAAGGGAGTGGCTTGAGGGCTCTACTGACCAATGAGGGATACAGGAGGACCACGTTCCAGTAACAGAAGCAGGGACTGGGGAGAGGCGGGTGACACAGCCTATCCTGCTTGTGCAGGGGCAGAGTCCGCAATCGGGAAGGGGAGACAATATAGTTCCAAATGGGGCCGCATGGGTCGGGGAAATTACACAACTCAGGGAGAATCCACACAATAGAAAACACAAGTAGTTGTTGTTTTTCTGCTTCACTCAATCCCGGGAAGCCGCCGCTGTAATGGACCCGTTTCTAACGCTGTTCATTCCAGGCTTCGTAATCCTGGCATTCGCCTACACCAAACTAGCAGGTAATTTTTCCTGGCTATTCGCTGACATGGTAATCCGAGCCCTGCAAGGCATTGCCGTTACCCAGCCATGGTGAGACACCAAAATCCATCCAAATTTCTATAAAATATGACCGGGGCAAGCTTTTAACTGTCTTCATAAAGGCTCCCAGTGATGCTGATAGACAGTGACACACACTTGCCTGAGGTAGAGAAGTCAAGCAGGCCCATAGCATCTGCCATCTTTCTTGTAAAGACACCAAATAGGAGGAGGCTGGGTCCCCGTGCCCTGGGCCCGATGTCACAGGGTGCACAACCACTGCTGTGACCCCTCGGGAAAGTCATTGCCCCTGCAGTGCTGCCTGCATGGGGCACGCTCTGCCACTGCACCAGAGGCTGTACACCCTGATCTCCCAGTACAATTTTACTCCTGCAAGTGGTGCAAATAATCTCAGCTACAGGGATCTATTCATGGCAGGCACTGAAAGCACG
>NW_020930747.1:0-385 GCF_003984885.1 Neopelma chrysocephalum | reverse complement strand
CTTTCATGAAGAAAATAATTTTTCCAGGCCCAATGTTGTAGGCAGGGTCAGTAAAAGGCCCTTTGGGGCACACTGTGAACAGCAGTGCTCTCCGTACAGGCACTTGGTGGTGCTGTGGACCCTGCCAGCAAGGAAGGGAGAGCACAGCACGAATGTCACACTGTGCCACACGGTGACAGCACTTGCAGGGCTGAGACAGCTTAAGAACTGCATGATTTAATCTGGTTCTGCAGGAGAGAGGTGGCAATGAAGAATTGCTCACCAACCAGCGTGGGCAGAAGGCCCAGAGTGACTGATCTTGGGGCAGGAAGGAAGAGATGCTTGTTTAAGCTATAATGTAACGGTAAAGTAGATCTTTTATTGCTGCTCACTTCCTTTCCTTGCT
>NW_020930746.1:0-7951 GCF_003984885.1 Neopelma chrysocephalum | reverse complement strand
ATAATCTCAGCTACAGGGATCTATTCATGGCAGGCACTGAAAGCACGATTAAAGGCTTACTGAGTGTTGCCTATAATTTGGGATTCACTAGAAACACAAATGTCTGTTGTCCAATCCTTAAATATTTAGCTGGCATGTGAAGCATATTTTGTTCATTTTTTTTCCCTCCCTCTTACACACACTGGGGGTTTTGCGGCTTCTGTACCTTGCTGCCATGGGGGAACCTGGGAAGCAGGAAAACCAGCCTGGGTAAGGAATGGGCACAGCAATGGGAATAGCAATGGGGGGCTGCCCGGGCCAGGGCAGAAGGCTAGAGAGAGGCTCCTGCCCCTGCACCTCACTTCTGGCTTCCCAAAGGAGCCCAGGTGCATCCACAGTATCGTCCAGTCTTGATTTTCCCTCTTCTTGGAAAATCCCCCTTCATGGAAGGATAACTCAGATCCAGACACAGGTATGTATATCTCTGGCAAACCAGGTATGATGGCAGTGGTGTGGGCTAAACCTCAGAATGGGCTCTTCCCCCGTGTGCTGAGGCTCAGGAGGCCTGTCCTGCAGGGTCACACATCCAATATAACACATCACATGCACAGACTTTGCACAAACTGCAGAAAAATGCCCCTTCCCTTCTGAGAACAATTTTTGTATTATTTTCCCATGTTTTGGGGTTCCTGCAAGACCAGGCAGTCCAGGAAAGGCAGCTCCTGACCTTTATAATTATCACTCATCTGATAGGGAGTACAAAAGCCCCTGCCACCACCCTAAACCCTTTCCATGTCACTGTGGTGCCCAAAGGACCAGTTCACAACACTGAAGGGATCCCATCGGTTGCTGCATTCACAGAGAGCTGTGAGCTGAGCTCTTCTGCTGCCCGAATTGGTGGCATAACTCACCATGGCTAAAATGTCCAGAGCTGTCCTGAAGACAGACAGCTCTCCTGAGCCCCAAATCAACTTTTTACGCGTCTCAGTTTACCAAGACAGAAATGTTTGTTAGGGAGGGCGGGATATGAGAAAACCCATGCTCCTCAGATGTAATTATAACTTCGAAATTAAGAGGCTCCAGTCGAAAAGGTGTAGAAAAGAATAGCTCTTTACCAAAGAATATATATGTATATGGGTAACACAACAATAACAAACAATAATCCCGTAACCCAACTTCCACCGAAAACAATTAAGTATTTTTTGCCTTTCAGCGCAGTTATAACCCCACGCCGGGGGCCGGGCGGCAGGGGCTGCAGTGCCTGACTCCCGGTCACCAGCGGGTGCTGTTGGGCTCCGGATTGTGGAGGCTGCAGTTGCGGGAGGCAGCTGAACACAGACAGCCACCCGAGGGGAAGGGAGAAGGGGAAAGGGAAAGGGTGATTCCTCCTGTGGACTCATGCCGTCAAAGACTGGCTCTGGCTGGAAGTCCCCTTCCTCCTCAATGGGTGTAAACTGCCACAGGCACGGAGAAGGAGGAGGAAGAGGAGGAGGGGGAAGAGCAGTTTTTCCCTTCCAAAGTTTCTCCGCAGGCGGTACCGGTTACTCCGATGAAATGCAAGGCAAGTCGGGACGGTGGGCGGAACTGGGCATGAGGAAACGGAGATGAACCGGGGCCAAAAGAAGCTCGGTTACTCCATCTGTTCACACTTGAATGTGACTTTTAAAGCCCTGGTAGGCTGGAGGGTGTCAGAAAGACAGTCACAGGAGATCCAGTTTCCAAGAGTGGCAGCATATCTGACAGCAGAGGAGTTTAAAGGTGGAAAATGATAATCACTGGTTTCTACTTGGTTTGGAGTCAAAGTAAAAACGCAGATGAGGAATCGATTTACCTGCCTTACAGCAAAGAGCAGCTTCCCATACAAATAAACCACGATAACAAAAGGGATTACAAGGCAAAAGATGAAAAGACAAGATATAGGATGTGTTCCTCACCTGGAGGAAAAACACTGTGCTTTAATGGTTTCCACTGCATTGTTGCACATAACACCACTCCATCAGTCACTCCTTCCTCTTCAACTGCACAGGTCAAACAGGGGTGAAGGAAGACAGGGTGAAAGCAAGAATTGTCTGGCGCATAAAGGCACAAGGTCCAGATTTTAGACCTGAGTCCTCCTGCTGGCTCTCCTCTCACTGCACCGCTGAGCCTTGGCACAGAGACACTTCCTTAGAGCAGCAATCCCTGAGGGGCTGCTGCTCCCACCCATGGGGAAGCCCTTTTATTGCTGCCTAGATATTTGCCACCCATGCATTACTATTCTCTGGTTTTCTGTTTTGGCACCAGGATGGTTCCCCCTCCCACCTGCACCTTAAGGTCAGAGGATCACCCCCCCACTTGAACCCATCTGGGTCTGGGCTTCCACAGGCTGCCCACATGGACATCCCTGACATTTCCATCCAAGAAATGCATTTTTCTGTGAGTTAGCAGCCTGGGAGAGTCAGGGGAGATAGGGAGTGCATTAACTCTCTCTATGTTATACAAAGGCTCCCAGAATTGGGCTTTTTTTCTTTCTAAATACTGAAAAATATCCAAACTGGCCCCGAGCTCTGCACTAGCACTTCTCAGAACGTTCCTGGAGACAGTGTGGAGGAGCGTTTCCTGCCCATTTATGCATCTTCCCTTGTGACCTACATCTGCCTTCCACATCTGAGCCCAGAGTTTGTGGTCAATCTGCTGCTGTCACCTTTGAGACTGTGATCGCCAGAGAGGGTAATTAATGGGACAAATCCTGAAGTAGACAGAGCCTGTCAGCTGGCTCGCACAGGTGAGACTGCAACTGCTGTAGCCAATGGACAGCAAAATCCATCCAACTTTCTATAAAATATGACTGGGGCAAGCTCTTGACCATCTTCATAAAGGCTCCCAGTGATTCTGATAGACAGTGTTACCCAAGTGCCTGAGGTAGAGAAGTCAAGCAGGCACATAGCATGTGGGAAACTGTTTGAATCTGAGCAGTTGTAGCTCTGAAGTAGCAGAGGAATGTAAACAACTCTAAAGAAATATTTACTGCAATGCCGGACAGAGCAAACGAAATGCAGCCAAGACTAAAGGTCGCCAATCAAGATGTGTATAATGTCACCAATGACGGTGTCCTCAGGTCACCAATGACAGTGAGCACAGTGTCTTCTGTGTCTCCAATAAGAGTGTGTGCAGTGTATTATGTTTGAGACTTTTAACCAATTATGTTGTAGCACATTAGTATACAAAGAGTATAAAAGAAACATTTGAGAGCAATAAAGTAGCTGTGTGCCTTTCCCTGCTATCGGAGTGCATTCCTTTCCATCAACGATAGCATAGCTCGCCTTCCTTGTAAAGACACCAAATAGCAGCAGGCTGGGTCCCTGTGCCCTGGGCTCGATGTCACAGGGTGCACAACCACTGCTGGGAGCCCTCAGGAAAGTCGCAGTGCTCCCTGCCTGGGGCACGCTCTGCCACCACACCAGAGGCTGTACAGGCTGCTGGGCTCCTTGGGGAACCTTCTGCTGCCAGAAGGACAATTTCCAACCATTAAGGATTTTACTTCAGAAATTGTTTTCCCGTGACTGAAAATATTAAATTTTAATTGCTGGTTTTTGTGAGGGGATGAGGGGGAGGGCACTTTGGGTGGAAAAACTGACACTGAAGCACTGACCTTCTGAAAAGTGGAACAACAGAGATCACCAGAGACTCCATCAGCCTGAAAGATGACAAGGAAGAACTTTTAGTGCACTAGTGTTCATTGATGAATTTCAACGCTGCCAAACTGTCACAGCGGGCTCCGGGACAACTGTGTCCTGCACCAACACCTGTGGCACCCACGGATCGCCTTCTCTGCGTTTACCCTGCAAGATTTCTCTGGACTAAACTAACCCAGCTAACGGCCTCACAGGAAGCAGGTAATGGCTTTGAATTCTCCCCACGCCGGTGTGTGGCAGTGTGCTCTGCTCAGTGCTCCAGGGTGTGCTTTCTCACCTCTAGCCATGGCTCCAGCTTGCGAACACAGGGGTCAGTCCTCAGCTGAACACAGGAACCCTGACTTCCTCCCGCTTTCACAGGAGGCTCTTATGCCTCACTGTTTTGCAGCTACATGTTCCATTCAGGGGGGTTCTTCATCCCTTGCTGCAGTTGCACATCAGTGCCTCTTACCATGCCTCTTCCGCGAGTGTGGGGACCCCTGGCACACCACCTTGGGAAATACCATGGGCTCAGTTCTTGTCTGGGGGATGGGATGTAGCTGGTATGCACAGCCCAGTGGGCTCAGCTGCTCCTCAAGGGAGTGGTATGCATGCAGAGAGTGGCTTTTTCACTGCGAGGTCACAACAGGCTGACAGGGAACAGCTACAGGGCAGCCACTGTAACCACAGTGCAGCCAAGAACCTGCGTGGCTGAAAGCCCAAGAGCGCTAGGACAACGGCTGTATGTTAGTTGCTCCATAAATTCCATCCTAAAAATGACTGTATCCCAGTGGTTCAGCAAATGCCAGTTCTGCCACTAGGGCAGGTGCTATGCTTTCCTCTGTGGTTGCCAGACCTGTCTCCCAGTCTTGGACACTCAAAATGGTTCATTTACTTCATGCAATCAGACAGTTTCACTTCGGTTTCCGTGTTAATGTTTAGAAGCCACTGACTTATCAGTAAGAGATTGTAGGAATCTGAGTGTTTTTCATGCCAGCCTCTTTGTAAACACTGCCTTTATGAGCTGCAGACAAAATCTGATTTATCCTCCTTGCTGGTTGTGGATGCCCTGAAATATTTAAAGGAGGACCAGAAGATAGTCTAAGTTTGCGGATTGTTTTCTGCTCTAGCACACTTTGGCTTCCTACCTTTGAAGGCAGAGATAAGACACATATTCTCACTTCCCCTTCTTTCTCTTGAGACCTGTTATCTGCTTGGTCTGGTGGTACCCACGCTGAGCTGTTCCTCCCCTGCACCCTGCAGAGAGAGGAGTGGATTCGACCCTGCGGGCAGCCTGCTCACAGCAGGCACCCACTGCCCAGCCTGCAGCAGTGTTCCCGCTGCCCCTGGGAGTAAAGCCACCTGAGCTACCCCATGGCTGGAAGGGTTCAAGTCCTGAGGAGGTTCTCAGGCCTGGCAAGACCCAGAGCAAACCTATGGGGTGGCTCCAGTATCAAAGCAAGGGTCTCAGAGGGCAAAAGGGGAACGTTGCCCAGCTTTGCTGTGGGCTGCCCTAAAGGCAGTGGCTCTCTGATAACTACAGCAGCAGCAAAGGTAAGGGACAACAAAAATTATCCTTCTGCTTTGCAGGCTCTTTGCTGTTAGGAAGGCCAGGAGGGAAGGTGAGGCAGGCTTAACTGCCCAATAGCTGTGAGAGTGTTGTCTATGTGTTTTTGTTACCTGGCAGTGAGTGATAGTCTAACTTTGATGGCTGAGGGTCTGACGGTGCTGATGAGCCATTGAACCCATCCAGAGCTCAGCCTCATGCCTGCACTCTTCCCTTGCAGAGACGGCCCAGCATGAACAACAGCACTGAAAATAATGCACTGCAGGATGGCATCGCACTACTTAAGACGATTATCTACACCCCAGTGCTCGCTTTGGGGATCCCACTGAACGCAATTGCCTTCTGGGTCTTCTGCTGCAAACTCAAGGGGTGGACTGAGACCAAGGTGTACATGATCAACCTCATCGTTGCGGATAGTTTCCTGCTCTTTACCCTGCCTTTTGTGATATATTTTAACAAGTACGACCATCCCATAGACCAGCTGTGTGTTGCCATAGACAACATCTATTTTACAAATATGCCTATGAGCATCTTTATCATCACCTTGATTGCAATTGATCGATACATTGCAATCAAGTTCCCTCTAAAAGCAAAGGTTTTTCGATCCCCGCTGAAATCAGCTTCTATCTGTGGCTTTCTTTGGATAATGCTCATAATTTATTCCAACATCCATCTAAAATTTCAGAATAGGTGGGAAAGATTCTGCTTTCGGACTCGATCTCTTGACCCTAGTTATTTTTCTTTATTCACTATTATCTTTGGATTTTTTATTCCCTTAGGTATTGTGATTTTTTGCTCAGTACAAATCATCAGATGTCTCAAAAAGAACATGGCCACAAGCCCCCATGAGACAAAATTAATCCAGAAGGCTGTGCACATTGTTTCTGTGAATTTGTGTGTGTTCACTGTATGTTTCTCCCCTTTCTACATTACACTGCTCGTGCTGTTTGCAGTGGAGGTTACTGGAGCATCTTCTCTGGTGTCAGCAGTTAACAACTCTATTAAGTTCTCTGCATGCTTAGCAAATTCTAACTGCTGTTTGGATGCATTTTGCTATTATTTTGCAGCCAAGGAATTTCCAGAATTTTCTTCTATATTCCCCACCTGTATGAGGTCCAAGACAAATGAAAGGCAAGAGTCACAGCCACCCACAGGTGAAGTCATGGCATGAACAAGGTGTAGTGCACGAGATGTTAAGTGCCACTCTGCTGCTGAAGTTTTGAGGCAGAGGGAATGGAACCACCTACAGTATATGCAGTCATTGTAGGTATAGGCATACCTGCAAAATGGAGCAACCTCCACCAAAGGGTCTGATATTAACTTGAATTTTGCCCTTCTGTCCTTGGTGACTTGACTCTAGCTCTGATTATAGTCTTGTATCATTGTATGGCAGCTTCAGGCATCTCCTGGTGATTTTCGTTGGCTTCATGGTCCCTCACTTTCAGTGTCTCCTGACTAATAAACCTCTCAAAATTTTCCTCCGTGGACTGCAAACCTATGTCCTTCTCATTTAAATCTAGAGACCATTAACTTTCTTAGTGACAATTAACAATTATTTCCCCTACAGAAGACTGTCATCTTTTTCTTCCTGCAAACCACAGTCTGAAACCTCTGTCCAGACATTGTCCAAACAACACAGGAAATTACTATTCCCATCACAGAAATTATCCCCCACCCAAAGTTAGATCTACCTGCTTTGTGTCAATACTTTGGCAGGTGGCTCAACGAGATGGAAGCTGCAGTGAGCAACTGTGGCATAAAAATGAATTAAACTACTCAGATCATTCAGCTGATAATTTATGTCACAATTTTCATCTTTGGTGTATTATTTAATGCTCTGGCATTATTGATGTTTCCCTGCAAGCAGAGCAAAAGGGCCGTGTGTGTATGTGACAAATTTAACCATTACACACTCTTTGGCCCTCATTCTGCTTTTTAAAGTCACTATTCATTTATTACCATTATACAAACGAGTATTATTAGTGCCAAATTTATACTGGAGATTGTGAGAGAAGACTTAGTTACTGCAGTATAAGAGCTGCCTCACAACAGATTCTTTAACAGTGCAGCCCAAAACTAAGCAAGGAACTTTCTGATTCCCTGAAGAGGTATGTTCTCCCTTGGATAAAAATTTTTATCTTGCTTATATGTCAAGTTCATGATGGGTTTCTTAGATCTGGTAAACAGTCTCAAGCGGGACATCAGGCAGAGCTTAGAAGGGAAGGAAAAATGATCAATCATACAGAACAAAAAGTGTAAAGATCAAACAGGTCATAGCAAATTCTTCCCTTAGATATGAAAAGCTACCTAGGACTTGCAAGCAAAGACGTGAGATCACCCAGTACTGCTTTTAATAAAACAAAACAATTGTCCAGATATGCCCTGAAAACTACCTGATTATCTCAACTTTCATTATGGATGAGGAACCAGAGAAGTCCAAAAATTTAAAGGAATGAAATCTCACAGCAACAGCCGGGCAAAGTCAGTCAGAATAGAACTGGGGTAGAAACCACCAAACACAGTCCCTTTCCCAGGCCTGGGGAGGAAAAGGAAGGCTCTGGCCAGTGACAGAGCTACTATGCTCAGATGCAAAAAAAGTGCAGTTTCACAACACATCTCAAATACTAAATGTTAGGGAACAAATAGAAAAGCAAAACAAAAGTGGGGAAATATTCCCTTATGGGGATATTTTGCCCCACTGGCTACTTTCATGAAGAAAATAATTTTTCCAGGCCCAATGTTGTAGGCAGGG
>NW_020930745.1:0-839 GCF_003984885.1 Neopelma chrysocephalum | reverse complement strand
GCAGTCAGATGTAATTATAACGGGAATCAGCAGTGGGATTAAGAAGTTCCAGGTCAGTCATGTCTCTCAAAATATGACATTGTTCCCTTGGAGAGCTCATCCATATACCATCCACCTGATTTCCTGAGCTGCCATAGACAGGCATGGAGCACAGTGTGCCTGTTTTGCAGTGACTGCCAGGAAGATACCCTGTGTTGAAATTTGAAAACTGAAAATACCTCAGGGAATATTTCCCTGGCCAGTCCTTCCTGGTAGACTTTTGAGCTCAGAAAGGCTCCTGCAGAGCATGTGGGTTGCCCTTCTGAGGAATCTGACTACCCAATGCACTCATTTTCAGTTTTCAAATTTCAACACAGGGTATCTTCCTGGCAGTCACTGCAAAACAGGCACACTGTGCTCCATGCCTGTCTATGGCAGCTCAGGAAATCAGGTGGATGGTATATGGATGAGCTCTCCAAGGGAACAATGTCATATTTTGAGAGACATGACTGACCTGGAACTTCTTAATCCCACTGCTGATTCCCGTTATAATTACATCTGACTGCCTCACATCACTAACATGCTTATCTACCAACTCTATTAGGAAAGGAAATGTCTTACATTTTAGAGAGAGAATTATGTGAGCAGTCAGATGTAATTATAACGGGAATCAGCAGTGGGATTAAGAAGTTCCAGGTCAGTCATGTCTCTCAAAATATGACATTGTTCCCTTGGAGAGCTCATCCATATACCATCCACCTGATTTCCTGAGCTGCCATAGACAGGCATGGAGCACAGTGTGCCTGTTTTGCAGTGACTGCCAGGAAGATACCCTGTGTTGAAATTTGAAAACTGAAAAT
>NW_020930744.1:0-525 GCF_003984885.1 Neopelma chrysocephalum | reverse complement strand
AATATCATTATTGCATTTAGATTATTTCAGCATTAAGGGATATGGCTAATTCAAGCTGCTGTTGAGAAAGCAGTGTGGTAAGGTTAATACTGCTACTGACAATGCTCTGCCAGATTTCACAAGATATGGGAAACTTTAATTAGAAGTTTACGAACCTCTGAAAAATTCTCCAAAGGGCTTATCCTTCAGGATGAACTTTGACAAACAGTGAGCTGAAATATCCAGTGATATGCAGCACTAACACAAAAAGAGATTGCTGATGTGGATGGGTACGTGGTGGTCTTACACTGACAGCGGCTACCTCCAGCACTTTTACAGCCTGCTGCCTGTTGTCTTTGTGCTTCATGAAATGTAATTCATTTTGGTTTTAGGGGAGTATTATAGTAATTATATCATGGATGAAAATCCTGCTCCAAGTCAATGAGTCAGTTAGATGTCAGTCGTGAGGGCAGGACTTCATTCTTCACTCGATGAGGGGGCTGACAGCCATCAAAACAGGATTTCACTGAAATGTGTTAATTTGCT
>NW_020930743.1:0-504 GCF_003984885.1 Neopelma chrysocephalum | reverse complement strand
TTATTTCAGCATTAAGGGATATGGCTTATTCAAGCTGCTGTTGAGAAAGCAGTGTGGTAAGGTTAATACTGCTACTGACAATGCTCTGCCAGATTTCACAAGATATGGGAAACTTTAATTAGAAGTTTACGAACCTCTGAAAAATTCTCCAAAGGGCTTATCCTTCAGGATGCACTTTGACAAACAGTGAGCTGAAATACCCCGTGATATGCAGCACTAACACAAAAAGAGATTGCTGATGTGGATGGGTACGTGGTGGTCTTACACTGACAGCGGCTACCTCCAGCACTTTTACAGCCTGCTGCCTGTTGTCTTTGTGCTTCATGAAATGTAATTCATTTAGGTTTTAGGGGAGTATTATAGTAATTATATCATGGATGAAAATCCTGCTCCAAGTCAATGAGTCAGTTAGATGTCAGTCATGAGGGCAGGACTTCATTCTTCACTCGATGAGGGAGCTGACAGCCATCAAAACAGGATTTCACTGAAATGTGTTAATTTGCT
>NW_020930742.1:0-358 GCF_003984885.1 Neopelma chrysocephalum | reverse complement strand
ATCAAAGAATTACAGAATCAGAGAATTAATAGAATCACAGAATTACAGAATCATAGAATTATAAAATCATAGCATCATAAAATCATAGAAACCCAGAATTATGAAATCATAGACATAGAATCACAGAATCATAGAATTATAGAGTTAATAGAATCATGGAATCATAGAATTATGGAGTCATAGAATCATAGAACTATGGAATTAATGGAACCATTGAATTACAGAATTAATAGAATCATAGAATTAATAAAATTATAGAATCATAGGCATAGAGGCACAGAATTACAGAATCATAGAGTTAATAGAATCATAGAATTATAAAATTAATAGAATCAAAGAATTACAGAATCAGAGAATT
>NW_020930741.1:0-520 GCF_003984885.1 Neopelma chrysocephalum | reverse complement strand
CTGAGGCCTTTCAGTTTGACAGCTGAGATTATGTTTTTATTCTAAACCCACTGTCACAGAACTATATTAAAATTATATATATATATATATAATATGTGTGTGTGTGTGTGTGTGTGTGTGTGAGACCTAACTGCAATTACTTGTCCAAAGAGGTCCAAACACTTGTCTTCAGTAAAATCCAAGTACCGTGGCGTGGCTGTACATCACTAGAAAATTTCACTTCCACATGTGGAAGACCAAAATGACCTTGGATTATCAGACCAGGTTCAGCCCCACATGGTATTCCATGGAGATTTTGACTAGTGGCTTGCAATGAAATATGATATATTTCTTGCTGAGGCCTTAGGAAAATTCTAGTGCTCCAATGAAGAAGTTGCTTCCTCACGGAAATGGAGGTGACAGTCATTATTGACCTGAAGTATCAGTAACTTCAGCTGCAGTAACATTGTCACAAATGCAGCAGGCCAAGGGAACAATTTGCATGAATTCTATTGTTCACATTTCAAACTTTCAGAAATGC
>NW_020930740.1:0-445 GCF_003984885.1 Neopelma chrysocephalum | reverse complement strand
GTGTGTGTGTGTGTGTGTGTGTGTGTGTGTGTGTGTGTGTGTGTGTGAGACCTAACTGCAATTACTTGTCCAAAGAGGTCCAAACACTTGTCTTCAGTAAAATCCAAGTACTGTGGCATGGCTGTATATCACTAGAAAATTTCACTTCCACATGTGGAAGACCAAAATGACCTTGGATTATCAGACCAGGTTCAGCCCCACATGGTATTCCATGGAGATTTTGACTAGTGGCTTGCAATGAAATATGATTTATTTTTTGCTGAGGCCTTAGGAAAATTCTAGTGCTCCAATGAAGAAGTTGCTTCCTCACGGAAATGGAGGTGACAGTCATTATTGACCTGAAGTATCAGTAACTTCAGCTGCAGTAACATTGTCACAAATGCAGCAGGCCAAGGGAGCAATTTGCATGAATTCTATTGTTCACATTTCAAACTTTCAGAAATGC
>NW_020930739.1:0-387 GCF_003984885.1 Neopelma chrysocephalum | reverse complement strand
GGGCTGGGGGGGTAGGGGGACATGGGGCTGGGGGGGTATGGGGACACTCTTCACCCGGGGACGCGGCCCTCTCCTGCTCCCGGTCCTCCTGCAGCCTGGGGGCAGAGGGGAATGAGGGTGTGGAAGCAGGGGCACATCACGGCATGCAGCCAGCTGGGAACCCCCAGGAGATGGGAACATGATGCCATGGGCTCTGCCAGGGTCTGGGGACACTGGTCTCATAATAGTGGGGTCCCAGGGCACCCTGTTCCCCACTGAGTCCTTCCCCTGCCCCTCACCAGCTCCCACGGGTGCGCTGGGAACCCCCAGCACCCCAAGTCCAGTGGGAACTCACCTTGTGGTTCAGAGTCCCCAGACCCAACTCCTCCATTTCCCATGACCACACCC
>NW_020930738.1:361-622 GCF_003984885.1 Neopelma chrysocephalum | reverse complement strand
GGGCCCAGTATGGAGAGACAGACCCCAAAGTATCTGGTATGGGGGGGGACAGACTTCAAAGCGCCCTGTATGGGGGAGACAGACCCCAAAGTATCTGGTATGGGGGGGACAGACTACAAAGTGCCCTGTATGGGGGAGACAGACCCCAAAAAGCCCGGTATGGGGGGACAGATCCCCTAGGTATAGGGGATAGACCCTAAAGGAACCAGCACAGGGGGGTAAACCTCAAAGGACCCGGTCTGGGGCACAGACCCCAAAAGC
>NW_020930738.1:0-261 GCF_003984885.1 Neopelma chrysocephalum | reverse complement strand
GGGCCCAGTATGGAGAGACAGACCCCAAAGTATCTGGTATGGGGGGGGACAGACTTCAAAGCGCCCTGTATGGGGGAGACAGACCCCAAAGTATCTGGTATGGGGGGGACAGACTACAAAGTGCCCTGTATGGGGGAGACAGACCCCAAAAAGCCCGGTATGGGGGGACAGATCCCCTAGGTATAGGGGATAGACCCTAAAGGAACCAGCACAGGGGGGTAAACCTCAAAGGACCCGGTCTGGGGCACAGACCCCAAAAGC
>NW_020930737.1:0-321 GCF_003984885.1 Neopelma chrysocephalum | reverse complement strand
TGCTCTCTTTCTCCATTTCCCTTCTCTCTTTCTCCATTTCTTTCTCTCTTTCTCCACTTCCCTTCTCTCTTTATTCATTTCCCTTCTCTCTTCATTCATTTCCCTTCCCCCTTTCTCCATTTCTCTTCTCTCTTTATCCATTTCCCTGCTCTCTTTATCCATTTCCCTGCTCTCTTTCTCCATTTCCCTGCTCTCTTTCTCCATTTCTCTTCTCTCTTTATCCCTTTCCCTTCTCCCTTTCTCCCTTTCCCTTCTCTCTTTCTCTATTTCCCTGCTCTCTTTATCCATTTCCCTGTTTTTTATCCATTTCCCTGCTCCCTT
>NW_020930736.1:0-427 GCF_003984885.1 Neopelma chrysocephalum | reverse complement strand
GCTCCCTTTCTCCCTTTCCCTTCTCTCTTTCTCCATTTCCCTTCTCTTTTTCTCCATTTCCCTGCTCCCTTTCTCCATTTCTCTTCTCTCTTTATCCACTTCCCTGCTCTCTTTCTCCATTTCCCTGCTCTCTTTCTCCCTTTCCCTGCTCTCTTTCTCCCTTTCCCTTCTCTCTTTATCCATTTCTCTTTTCTCTTTCTCCATTTCCTTCTCTCTTTCTCCATTTCCTTGCTCTCTTTCTCAATTTCTCTTCTCTCTTTATCCATTTCCCTGCTCTCTTTCTCCCTTTCCCTCCTCTCTTTCTCCATTTCCTTCTCTCTTTCTCCACTTCCCTGCTCTCTTTATCCCTTTCCCTTCTCCCTTTCTCCGTTTCCCTTCTCTCTTTATCCATTTCCCTTCTCTCTTTCTCCATTTCCCTTCTCTCTTT
>NW_020930735.1:0-1725 GCF_003984885.1 Neopelma chrysocephalum | reverse complement strand
TTTCAGATGCCACGATTAAGACTTAAAATTGTGATTTTTCCTGCTGTACCACTGATGTTTTCTGCCTTGTTTCTCTTCCAGCCTGGGGGTGTCACCCTCTGGGGGCACCTTGACACCTTCTCAGCTGGGGGGAGGGAACCCAGAGCCACCAACTCCCACCTCGAGACCCTGCCTGACACACACACAGGCACTGAGAGGAATTCACTTTAATTACTCCCTTGCACAAGTTTCCTGAGTCTGCTCTGGGCTTTTAATTAGAAGCAAATTCATTCCCTTTGAAACCTCGGAGTTCCTGTGAAATGCAGAAGGACCCCAGTCTTCCCAGTGCCACCTTCATTTCCAGCCAATGTTATCCCATGGATAACATGGATTTGGGAGCAGCAAGAACATCATTTCGTGCCCCCCAAAAAACCCCCAGAAGGTTTTTTGTGAAGCCTTCAGGACCAAAGATTTCTTTCCTGCCACGTGTGTGATGATATTTGAACCCAGAGCATCCATTTCATCTCCTTTCCAACGGAAAATGGGCTGTGGTTTTATCCACAATTGATGCAATTAGAAAAACTTCCTCGTTTAACATGATTGTGCCTCCCTTTGCAAATGGTTTTGGTTCCATTTCCATCCTTCAACTCGGCGTATTCTGGTTTTCCAGCTGAAAACTCTGCTGCCAAATCCTGCCAGAGGCTCCAGAATTCCCGTTGGCACCCGGGTTGTGTGTTTGGCTTTTGGTGTTTTCCATAAGAAAAGGGCCAATGAGAGCTGGGAGGAGAAGGAAAACCCTTGGGGTTCATCTCTTGCTTCCAGACAAGGAAATCACGTAATAAAATAGGGGAAACCTGTGGGATTCAGTGGGAAAGTTGGGAGAAGGAGCTGGGGAAGGGGCTGGAGCACAAGGGTGAGGAGGAGCAGAGAGATCTGGGGGAGCTCAGCTCAGGGGGGACTCTGGGACTCTACAATATCATTTTTAAGGAGCTGTGGATGGATTTTCTGATTGCTGACTGAATCTTTCCCTTAGGATCAAAGCTGGAGTTGCTCTGTGCCGAGACAAAATAAACCCCTGGGATGGAACTAGAAGGGGTAAATGTTTTCTATTCTCACATCTATTTATTTATCTTGGTAGAAAATAAACTAGTTTATTTCCAGTTTGCGACTGGAAACTGAGTGTTTGGGTTTTTTGTTTTGTTTTTTTTTTTTTGAGATTTCCTTCCAAAAAGTAAAGAAGGAGCCACAGGAACCAAATATTTCAGTTACACGGTTAAACTGCAATCCCCCTAAAACTGCAGAAGGGGAATTCCATCCTCAGGGATAAACCACAGCACATTTGGGAGTTAAAACACTGGGAAAACAGTATGTCCCAGCAGCTCCTGATGAGGGCAAGGTCCCAAAACCCTGACAAACAGCCTCCTTGGACGAGGGAACAGGAGGAGGGACGGGAGGGTTCTTGTAGAACAAGCTGCATTGTCATCAGGCAAGAGAAATAAAAGTTGAGGGATCTGCCTGTTCCTGTCAGTGGGACACGCTGTGCAAATCCCAATCCCTTCACCAGATGCCTGGGAATGGCTCCTGTGGGAACATCTGGAGCCTCTGTGTAGGTGGAAGAGGGGGTTTGCTCTTTGCTTCTCCATCCAGAGGTGACTGGGACACCTCCAGCCTCTCCTAACACGGAGGATTCCCCGTCTCCCAGCTCCTGCTTCCTGCTCCTCTTCCCAACCATCTGCTCCTCCATCC
>NW_020930734.1:0-779 GCF_003984885.1 Neopelma chrysocephalum | reverse complement strand
CTCTTTATCCACTTCCCTGCTCTCTTTCTCCATTTCCCTTCTCTCTTTCTCCATTTTCACCTTCAGCTCTGTGGGGCTGGAGACAGAACCAGTTCAGAATCTCCTCAGTGCATATTAATGCCCTCATAACATGCTTTGAACCTTTCCTTTTATTTTTTCCCCCATTTTAATTGCATTAGTTGCCATTCTATTTTAAGCCCCCCACAATCTGGTTGCTCTGATTCCAATCAGGTTTCCCATTCTCCACACTTGGCTGCTGCTTTTCCGCTCTGCTAAACGTGGAGCTCGTTCCCCTGAGACCTGAAAATCAGCATTAGCACCTCAGAAAGGACAAATAGGAGAAGACAAACCCCCCCTTTTCACAGCCACGGGGCTTGGTTTTATTCCCACTCGAGCCAAGCAGGTGAGAAACCCCCTTTTTCCCCTTTTTATTTTCATTTTCCTGCCCTCAGCCACTGCTTTGGAAGGGTTAAATCCAGGCAGGGATAACTCAGCAAGCTGGGAATCAACCCAGCCATCTCTCCTTGCCTCAGCTTCCCTAAAATCACTGGAGTTTCATCCTGCTGCTCCAACAGTGACACTGGACTCGATGGAAGCAAATGCAATTAAGCAGGATCAGCTGCAATTAAGCAGGATCAAAACAGTTCCCCTCCCATTTAAACAAGCAAATGAAGCCAATTTTTTTTTTTATTTTTGCATGTGCCCATTTATCAGCCGTTTCCATGGCAACACTTGTTTTCCTTAATGCTGTGTTTCATTTGTCTCAGGGTAACACCCTG
>NW_020930733.1:0-1452 GCF_003984885.1 Neopelma chrysocephalum | reverse complement strand
GGTTTGCTCTTTGCCCCTCCATCCAGGGGTGACTGGGACACCTCCAGTCTCTCCTAACACAGAGAATTCCCTGTCTCCCAGCTCCTGCTTCCTGCTCCTCTTCCCAACCATCTGCTCCTCCATCCAGGCTCCTTATCGACCCCCTGTCGTGCCAAACATCCCAAAATAACCCCCATTCCCACAGGAGGCTTTTGGGACTGAACCTTTCTCAGGCACTGAAAAGCAACTTTGCTCCTTTCACCTTCAGCTCTGTGGGGCCAGAGACAGAACCAGTCAAGAATCTCCTCAGTGCATATTAATGCCCTCAGAACGTGCTTTGAACCTTTTCTTTTCTACCCCTGAAATCCCAGAGGTTCCATCTGCCCTTGTGTAGGTGGAAGAGGGGGTTTGCTCTTTGCCCCTCCATCCAGGGGTGACTGGGACACCTCCAGTCTCTCCTAACACGGAGGATTCCCCGTCTCCCACCTCCTGCTTCCTGCTCCTCTTCCCAACCATCTGCTTCTCCATCCAGGCTTGTTATCGACCCCCTGTCGTGCCAAACATCCCAAAATAACCCCCATTCCCACAGGAGGCTTTTGGGATTGACCCTTTCTCAGGCACTGAACCCAAAAAAAGCCATGTTTGCTCCTTTCACCTTCAGCGCTGTGGGGCCGGAGACAGAACCAGTCAGGAATCTCCTCAGTGCACATTAATGCCCTCAGAACGTGCTTTGAACCTTTTCTTTTCTACCCCTGAAATCCCAGAGTTTCCATCTGCCCAGCTCCCCAGGTGTAATCCCTCTTGGAGTGATATCCATGGCACAATTCCAGCCCCATGAGGTGAAATGCATCCCCGTGCAGGGAGCTCAGGGATGAGCCTCTCCAAGCCACGAGGAGAGGAGTTAATTAGGACATCCAGGGCGTGTGTTGACGAGCTGGTTTTAATCCTCCCCAGTGCAGAAAGGAGGAGATGTAATGGGAATTCTTTCGTTTGGTTTCTCTAAAGCTCTGCAAAAATGTTAGAACAGCCACGCTGGTTAATGGCATTCCCCAGGCCAACAAAATGTCATCTCCAGCCCTGCTGCCCAAATGAAACAATGTGCTGCTGAAAGGGAGCTATATTTAGGGGGAGAAGCTGTTAGAAGGACTCAGGCAAACGTCTGCCCAGGGAGGAAATTCCCTCAAGGTGGGAGATTTGGGATTTGTTTGCTGCGGGACACACTTTCCTGCAGGGGAGAGCTCAGGGGAGCAGCTCCTGGTCCTTTCTCTGCTCTCTTTATCCCATTCCCTGCTCTCTTTCTCCATTTCCCTTCTCTCTTTATCCATTTCCCTGCTCTCTCTCTCCATTTCCCTTCTCTCTTTCTCCATTTCCCTGCTCTCCTTCTCCATTTCCCTCCTCTCTTTATCTCTTTCCCTGCTCTTTATCCATTTCCCTGCTCTCTTTCTCCATTTCCCTTCTCTCTTTCTCCATTTC
>NW_020930732.1:0-2559 GCF_003984885.1 Neopelma chrysocephalum | reverse complement strand
TCCTCAGTGCATATTAATGCCCTCAGAACGTGCTTTGAACCTTTTCTACCTCTGAAATCCCAGAGTTTCCATCTGCCCCTGTGTGGGTGTAAGAAGGGGTTTGCTCTTTGCCCCTCCACGCAGGGGTGACTGTGACACCTCCAGCCAGGAACATTCCTCTCCTGACACGGAGAATTCCCCGTCTCCCACCTCCTGCTTCCTGCTCCTCTTCCCAACCATCGTTTCTACCTCTGTGCAGCTGAAATCCCAGAGTTTCCATCTGCCCCTGTGTGGGTGGAAGAGGGGGTTTGCTCTTTGCCCCTCCATCCAGAGGTGACTGGGACACCTCCAGTCTCTCCTAACACAGAGAATTCCCTGTCTCCCAGCTCCTGCTTCCTGCTCCTCTTCCCAACCATCTGCTCCTCCATCCAGGCTTGTTATCGACCCCCTGTCGTGCCAAACATCCCAAAATAACCCCCATTTCCCCAGGAGGCTTTTGGGACTGACCCTTTCTCAGGCACTGAACCCAAAAAAAAACATGTTTGCTCCTTTCACCTTCAGCTCTGTGGGGCCGGAGACAGAACCAGTCAGGAATCTCCTCAGTGCACATTAATGCCCTCAGAACGTGCTTTGAACCTTTTCTTTTCTACCCCTGAAATCCCAGAGTTTCCATCTGCCCAGCTCCCGAGGTGTAATCCCTCTTGGAGTGATATCCATGGCACAATTCCAGCCCCATGAGGTGAAATGCATCCCCGTGCAGGGAGCTCAGGGATGAGCCTCTCCAAGCCACGAGGAGAGGAGTTAATTAGGACATCCAGGGCATGTGTTGACGAGCTGGTTTTAATCCTCCCCAGTGCAGAAAGGAGGAGATGTAATGGGAATTCTTTCGTTTGGTTTCTCTAAAGCTCTGCAAAAATGTTAGAACAGCCACGCTGGTTAATGGCATTCCCCAGGCCAACAAAATGTCATCTCCAGCCCTGCTGCCCAAATGAAACAATGTGCTGCTGAAAGGGAGCTATATTTAGGGGGAGAAGCTGTTAAAAGGACTCAGGCAAACGTCTGCCCAGGGAGGAAATTCCCTCAAGGTGGGAGATTTGGGATTTGTTTGCTGCGGGACACACTTTTCCTGCAGGGGAGAGCTCAGGAGAGCAGCTCCTGGTCCTTTCTCTGCTCTCTTTATCCATTTCCCTGCTCTCTTTATCCATTTCCTTGCTCTCTTTATCCCTTTCCCTTCTCTCTTTCTCCCTTTCCCTGCTCTCTTTCTCCCTTTCCCTGCTCTCTTTATCCCTTTCCCTTCTCTCTTTCTCCATTTCCCTGCTCTCTTTATCCCTTTCCCTGCTCTCTTTATCCCTTTCCCTATTCTCTTTCTCCCTTTCCCTGCTCTCTCTCCATTTCCCTGCTCTCTTTATCCATTTCCCTGCTCTCTTTATCCATTTCCTTGCTCTCTTTATCCATTTCCCTGCTCTTTTTCTCCACTTCCCTTCTCTCTTTATCCATTTCCCTGCTCTCTTTCTCCCTTTCCCTTCTCTCTTTATCCACTTCCCTGCTCTCTTTCTCCATTTCCTCACTCTCTTTCTCCCTTTCCCTGCTCTCTTTATCCATTTCCTTGCTCTCTTTATCCATTTCCTTGCTCTCTTTATCCATTTCCCTGCTCTCTTTATCCATTTCCTTGCTCTCTTTATCCATTTCCCTGCTCTTTTTCTCCACTTCCCTTCTCTCTTTATCCATTTCCCTGCTCTCTTTCTCCCTTTCCCTTCTCTCTTTATCCACTTCCCTGCTCTCTTTCTCCATTTCCTCACTCTCTTTCTCCCTTTCCCTGCTCTCTTTCTCCATTTCCCTTCTCTCTTTCTCCATTTTCACCTTCAGCTCTGTGGGGCTGGAGACAGAACCAGTTCAGAATCTCCTCAGTGCATATTAATGCCCTCATAACATGCTTTGAACCTTTCCTTTTATTTTTTTCCCCATTTTAATTGCATTAGTTGCCATTCTATTTTAAGCCCCCCACAATCTGGTTGCTCTGATTCCAATCAGGTTTCCCATTCTCCACACTTGGCTGCTGCTTTTCCGCTCTGCTAAACGTGGAGCTCGTTCCCCTGAGACCTGAAAATCAGCATTAGCACCTCGGAAAGGACAAATAGGAGAAGACAAAAACCCCCTTTTCACAGCCACGGGGCTTGGTTTTATTCCCACTCGAGCCAAGCAGGTGAGAAACCCCCTTTTTCCCCTTTTTATTTTCGTTTTCCTGCCCTCAGCCACTGCTTTGGAAGGGTTAAATCCAGGCAGGGATAACTCAGCAAGCTGGGAATTAACCCAGCCATCTCTCCTTGCCTCAGCTTCCCTAAAATCACAGGAGTTTCATCCTGCTGCTCCAACAGTGACACTGGACTCGATGGAAGCAAATGCAATTAAGCAGGATCAGCTGCAATTAAGCAGGATCAAAACAGTTCCCCTCCCATTTAAACAAGCAAATTAAGCCAATTTTTTTTTTTTATTTTTGCATGTGCCCATTTATCAGCTGTTTCCATGGCAACAGTTGTTTTCCTTAATGCTGTGTTTCATTTGTCTCAGGGTAACACCCTG
>NW_020930731.1:0-1905 GCF_003984885.1 Neopelma chrysocephalum | reverse complement strand
TTTCAGATGCCACGATTAAGACTTAAAATTGTGATTTTTCCTGCTGTGCCACTGATGTTTTCTGCCTTGTTTCTCTTCCAGCCTGGGGGTGTCACACTCTGGGGGCACCTTGGCACCTTCTCAGCTGGTGGGAGGGAACCCAGAGCCACCAACTCCCACCTCGAGACCCTGCCTGACACACACACAGGCACTGAGAGGAATTCACTTTAATTACTCCCTTGCACAAGTTTCCTGAGTCTGCTCTGGGCTTTTAATTAGAAGCAAATTCATTCCCTTTGAAACCTCGGAGTTCCTGTGAAATGCAGAAGGACCCCAGTCTTCCCAGTGCCACCTTCATTTCCAGCCAGTGTTATCCCCTGGATAACATGGATTTGGGAGCAGCAGGAACATCATTTCATGCCCCCCCAAAAAAACCCCAGAAGGTTTTTTGTGAAGCCTGCAGGACCAAAGATTTCTTTCCTGCCACGTGTGTGATGATATTTGAACCCAGAGCATCCATTTCATCTCCTTTCCAACGGAAAATGGGCTGTGGTTTTATCCACAATTGATGCAATTAGAAAAACTTCCTCGTTTAACATGATTGTGCCTCCCTTTGCAAATGGTTTTGGTTCCATTTCCATCCTTCAACTCGGCATATTCTGGTTTTCCAGCTGAAAACTCTGCTGCCAAATCCTACAAGAGACTGAGAATTCCCGTTGGCACCCGGGTTGTGTGTTTGGCTTTTGGTGTTTTCCATAAGAAAAGGGCCAATGAGAGCTGGGAGGAGAAGGAAAACCCTTGGGGTTCATCTCTTGCTTCCAGACAAGGAAATCACGTAATAAAATAGGGGAAACCTGTGGGATTCAGCAGGAAAGTTGGGAGAAGGAGCTGGAGAAGGGGCTGGAGCACAAGGGTGAAGAGGAGCAGAGGTAGTTGAGGGTTAAATCCCCTGGAGGGATTGAACACCCCTGTGGATGTGGCACTTGGGGACAGGGCTCAGTGATGACCTTGAAGGGTTTTTTTCCAGCCTGAACAACTCTGTGGTTCCACAGTATCATTTTTAAGGAGCTGTGGATGGATTTTCTGGTTGCTGCCTGGAGCCTTTTCCTTAGGAGGATCCTCTTCCAAGGTGCAGCATCAAAGCTGGAGTCGCTCTGTGCCGAGACAAAATAAACCCCTGGGGTGGAACTAGAAGGGGAAAATGTTTTCTATTCTCACATCTATTTATTTATTTATCTTGGTAGAAAACAAACTGGTTTATTTCCAGTTTGCGACTGGAAACTGAGTGTTTGGGTTTTTTGTTTTGTTTTGTTTTGGTTTTTTTTTGAGATTTCCTTTCAAAAAGTAAAGAAGGAGCCACAGGAACCAAATATTTCAGTGACACGGTTAAACTGCAACCCCCTAAAACTGCAGAAGGGGAATTCCATCCTCAGGGATAAACCACAGCACATTTGGGAGTTAAAACACTGGGAAAACAGTATGTCCCAGCAGCTCCTGGTGAGGGCAAGGTCCCAAAACCCTGACAAACAGCCTCCTTGGACGAGGGAACAGGAGGAGGGACGGGAGGGTTCTTGTAGAACAAGCTGCATTGTCATCAGGCAAGAGAAATGAAAGTTGAGGGATCTGCCTGTTCCTGTCAGTGGGACACGCTGTGCAAATCCCAATCCCTTCACCAGATGCCTGGGAATGGCTCCTGTGGGAACATCTGGAGCCCCTGTGGAGGTGGAAGAGGGGGTTTGCTCTTTGCCCCTCCATCCAGAGGTGACTGGGACACCTCCAGTCTCTCCTAACACGGAGGATTCCCCGTCTCCCAGCTCCTGCTTCCTACTCCTCTTCCCAACCATCTGCTCCTCCATCCCAACCTGAGCGAGCCTGGGGCTCGTTGTCGACCCCCTGTCGTGCCAAACATCCCAAAATAACCCCCAT
>NW_020930730.1:0-306 GCF_003984885.1 Neopelma chrysocephalum | reverse complement strand
TTCAGCCCCCTCCCAGGGACAGATTTCTGCTCTGTCACTGGATTTGAGCTCCTGACCCTCCCAAGGACAGACCTCTGCCTTCAGGCTCTCTGTGCTCTGGGATTTCTTTGAAGGTGATTTGGGCAGTGCTGGGCTCCCAGCGTGGGGTTTGGCCTGTGGCTGCTCCATGTCCGTGCTCTCCCAGGGACAGATTTCTGCTCTGTCACTGGATTTGACCTCTTGACCCTCCCAAGGACAGATCTCTGCCTTCAGGCTCTCCATGCTCTGGGATTTCCCCGAAGGTGACTTGGGCAGCCCTGTGCCCAC
>NW_020930729.1:0-329 GCF_003984885.1 Neopelma chrysocephalum | reverse complement strand
CTGTCACTGGATTTGGGCTCTTGACCCTCCCAAGGACAGATCTCTGCCTTCAGGCTCTCCATGCTCTGGGATTTCTTTGAAGGCTCTGTGCTCCCTGCACGGGGTTTGCCCGGGGGTTGCTCTGTGTCCGTGCTCTCCCAGGGACAGATTTCTGCTCTGTCACTGGATTTGACCTCTTGGGCTTCCCAAGGACAGATCTCTGCTTTCAGGCTCTCTGTGCTCTGGGATTTCTTTGAAGGCTCTGTGCTCCATGCACGGGCTTTGCTCGGGTGCTGCTCCATGTCTGTGCTCTCCCAGGGACAGACAGACTCACGATCTCTGCTCCCCTT
>NW_020930728.1:0-330 GCF_003984885.1 Neopelma chrysocephalum | reverse complement strand
CTGTTCCTTTGTCCAGCTGAGGTGCAGCCCCCTCCCAGGGACAGATTTCTACTCTGTCACTGGATTTGAGCTCCTGATCCTCCCAAGGACAGATCTCTGCCTTCAGGCTCTCCACGCTCTGGGATTTCTTTGAAGCTGATTTGGGCAGGGCTGGGCTCCCGGTGTGGGGTTTGGCCTGTGGCTGCTCCATGTCCATGCTCTCCCAGGGACAGATCTCAGCTTTGTCACTGGATTTGAGCTCTTGATTTTCCCAAGGACAGATCTCTGCCTTCAGGCTCTCCACGCTCTGGGATTTCCCCGAAGGTGACTTGGGCAGCCCTGTGCCCACAA
>NW_020930727.1:0-520 GCF_003984885.1 Neopelma chrysocephalum | reverse complement strand
TAGGCCTAGCAGGGAATTTGATGCCAGAGGCAGAGTTTGGGAGCCAGAATAGCCGGATCCCCACCCGGGCTCTGCATCTGCGATGCTCTGGGATGGATCTGGACCACCTGAGCCTGGCAGCATGCGGGGGCTCCCCAGCATTTTCACCCCCCTCCCTGCTGCCAGGGGCTCTGGGATCGTGTCCGTGGGCTCACCTGGGTGTCCCTGTGCCCCTCCAGGCTGGAAGCAGGGCATGGAGGTGCCCACGGACATCGCCGTGGCGTACCTGCTGCAGGGCAGCTTCTACGGCCACTCCATCTACGCCACGGCCTACATGGACACCTGGCGCAAGGACTCGGTGGTGATGCTGCTGCACCACGTGGTGACCCTCACCCTCATCGCCTCCTCCTATGCCTTCAGGTGAGGCCCTTGGTGCCCCTGCCGTGCCCACGGGAATCTCACGGGCACGGGAAGGAAGGTTGGGTGTGGATTTACCCCTTCCTGCCCTTCCTCCATCCTCCCTGAGCCATCCCAAAGCTCC
>NW_020930726.1:0-708 GCF_003984885.1 Neopelma chrysocephalum | reverse complement strand
TAGGCCTAGCAGGGAATTTGATGCCAGAGGCAGAGTTTGGGAGCCAGGATAGCCAGATCCCCACCCGGGCTCTGCGTCTGCGATGCCCTGGGATGGAGCTGAACCACCCAAGCCTGGCAGCGTGCGGGAGCTCCCCAGCATTTTCACCCCCCTCCCTGCTGCCAGGGGCTCTGGGATCGTGGCCATGGGCTCACCTGGGTGTCCCTGTGCCCCTCCAGGCTGGAAGCAGGGCATGGAGGTGCCCACGGACATCGCCGTGGCGTACCTGCTGCAGGGCAGCTTCTACGGCCACTCCATCTACGCCACGGCCTACATGGACACCTGGCGCAAGGACTCGGTGGTGATGCTGCTGCACCACGTGGTGACCCTCACCCTCATCGCCTCCTCCTATGCCTTCAGGTGAGGCCCCCCCTGCTCCCCCGGGCAGATTGGGGGTGGATTCGCCCCTTCCTGCCCTTCCTCCACCCTCCCTGAGCCATCCCAGGGCTCCTGAGCCGCTGCTCCCACGTGGCTGTGCTGTGCCAGGGTCTGTTGCTCGGGGAATGTGCTCCCAGTGTGAAGGACTCAGAGCTGGGTTGGTGTGGATTCTTCCATTCCTCCACCCTCCCGAGCCATCCCAGAACTCCCAAGTCCCTGCACTCGTGTCTGACTCTCTGGATTACTCAGGGAATCTGTGGTGGACTCGGAGCTGGGTTGGTGTGGATTCTC
>NW_020930725.1:0-647 GCF_003984885.1 Neopelma chrysocephalum | reverse complement strand
CCCCTTCCTGCCCTTCCTCCATCCTCCCTGAGCCATCCCAAAGCTCCTGAGCTGCTGCTCCCACGTGGCTGTGCCATGTCTGGCTCTCTGGGTTGCTCAGGGAATCTGTTCTGGACTCAGAGCTGGGTTGATGTGGATTCTCCCCTTTCTCCACCCTCCTGAGCCATCCCGGTGCTCCCCAGCCACTGCATCCATGTCTGACTCTCTGGATTGCTCAGGGAATCTGTGCTGGACTCAGAGCTGGGTTGATGAGGATTTTCCCCTTCCTGCCCTTCCTCCATCCTCCCTGAGCCATCCCAAAGCTCCTGAGCCGCTGCTCCCACGTGGCTGTGCCATGTCTGGCTCTCTGGGTTGCTCAGGGAGTTTGATCCCAGGGTGATGGACTCAGAGCTGGGTTGATGTGGATTCTCCCCTTCCTCCACTCTCCTGAGCCATCCCAGAACTCCCAAGCCCCTGCACTCGTGTCTGGCTCTCTGGATTGCTCAGGGAATCTGTTCCCAGTGTGTTGGACTCAGAGCAGAGCCAGTGAGGATTCTCCCCTTTCTCCACCCTCCTGAGCCATCCCAGAACTCCCAAGTCCCTACATCCATGTCTGACTCCCTGGATTGCTCAGGGAATCTGTGGTGGACTCGGAGCTGGGTTGGTGT
>NW_020930723.1:0-562 GCF_003984885.1 Neopelma chrysocephalum | reverse complement strand
GGATGGATGGATGGATGTGGGGATGGATGGAGGGATGGATGGATGGACGGATGGATGGATAGAGGGAGGGATGGATGGAGGAATGGATGGATGGATGGATGGATGGATGGACGGATGGATGGATGGATGGAGGGAGGGATGGATGGATGTGGGGATGGATGGATGGATGGAGGGATGGATGGATGGATAGAGGGAGGGATGGATGGATTCCTTCCCAGCCTCTGACTCAGGCAGCCTCTCCCCAGACAGAGCAATCCTGCTTTGCCAGGAATTTGCCATGGAAAGCGGAGTCATTGGGATGCAGTGGATCCAAATGGGTGCCAACCTTGTGGGAAATGATGTGTGGGTGACAGGAGGTGCCAAAGTGGCACCTTCCACCCTCACAGCCACTGCAGAGGTGCCAAAAAACATCCCTGTGAGCTCGGTGTGCTCCGAACCCCCTGAGGGAGCACCCGCCCCCATTCCCAGCCTTGTCCCCCAAACCCAGGGGGAGCAGAGTCTGCACAGGGAGGGATTGGAGTCTCCCTCTCTGGAGACATTCCAAACCCACCTGGAATGTCAC
>NW_020930722.1:0-1478 GCF_003984885.1 Neopelma chrysocephalum | reverse complement strand
GTGTCTGCTCTCCCCAACCATTGCTGGTCCCGAGTCCTGAGCCCGACCTTTTTTGGGAGCTGCAGGTGCAGGCCCAAGGAATTAGGGACAAACATCTGATTTTTGCTGTCTGGGAGCAGAAACCTTCTAGTGAAGGCAAAAAAAAAGAATATACAAATGTGGTTTAAGGGCCCCTCGTGCCCCTGGGGGGTCAGTGTGGGTGAAAACCAGGATTCCTGGATCTCCTACCAGTGCAGGAGAAGGCCCAGACTGGGAACACACCCCCACCCTGCCTCCAGTCGAGCTGCTCCAGTTTTTTGGAGTCTGGGTTGGTTTATCTGGGAGCAGGGCAGTGATGGGGATCCCTCAGGGGTGTGGAAGGACACTCAGCATCCGTGTGCAGCCTCCTCCTCCTCCTCCAGGTGTCTTTGGGAGCAGGGACACGCAGGGATGGAGCACAGAGCAGGCAGCAGTGGCAGGAATTTCCCTGCAGAGCCAGAGCCAGCAACTTCCATCCAGACCAGCACCATGGAATTTGCTTCCAAAGCAGGCTGGGAGCAGCCTGGGAGGAGCTCACACTGCTCTGCCCTCTCAGCCACATCTCATTTCCCTCCACAAAGGTGTTGATATCGGGATTGGGATTGAAAGAGAAGCCACAAGGAAAAAAAGGTGTGGATGTGAGCCCAGGCAGTGCTGATCCACAGGGACACGAGCTGGGATCCATTGCTTTGACCCAGGGCCAACCTCCCCACCCCTTTCTGGTCCAAAATGTGTGATTCAGCCACAAAATCCCACGTTTTGCTCCTTTTTTCCCAAACAAGCAGCTCTCCCGCTGCTTCTCCAGGGAATGTGGTGCCAGAGTTCCCTGCTCCCGGGTCAGGATGCTCCATGCCAACCTCTGTGCCTTCACATTCCAGCCTGAGCCCTTCCCCGAGGGATCTGCTGCCTCCAGCCCTTCCCTGAGCACGATGGGAACCACAGAAGCCACGCTGCGGATGGAAAACGTGGATGTGAAGGAGGAATGGCAGGACGAGGATTTCCCCAGGTTTGTTCCCTGCAAGAAACCCCAAAAAACAGGGAGAGTTTTATTTCTTCCCATGAGAAACTCTCAGGGCATGGAGAGGAGATTGTGGGTCCTTCCCTGGGCTTCAGGGGCGACGGGAGTGTGAACTCCAGGGGGGAGGTTTGGCCAGAGAAAGGAGTTTTGGGAGCTGCTCTGAGTGCTTGGAAAATTTTGGGGATGCTTTTGGGAACTCTCTGTGTGTATGGCAAGGAGGGGGTGTGGAGCACAGGGAGGTTAACATGGATGTAGGGATGCATATAGGGAGGGAGGGATGCATGGATGGATATGGGGATGGATGGATGGATGGATGGATGTGGGGATGGAGGGATGGATGGATGGATGGATGGAGGGATGGATGGATGGATGGATGGATGGATGTGGGGATGGAGGGATGGATGGATGGATGTGGGGATGGATGGAGGGATGGATGGATGGA
>NW_020930721.1:0-1478 GCF_003984885.1 Neopelma chrysocephalum | reverse complement strand
GTGTCTGCTCTCCCCAACCATTGCTGGTCCCGAGTCCTGAGCCCGACCTTTTTTGGGAGCTGCAGGTGCAGGCCCAAGGAATTAGGGACAAACATCTGATTTTTGCTGTCTGGGAGCAGAAACCTTCTAGTGAAGGCAAAAAAAAAGAATATACAAATGTGGTTTAAGGGCCCCTCGTGCCCCTGGGGGGTCAGTGTGGGTGAAAACCAGGATTCCTGGATCTCCTACCAGTGCAGGAGAAGGCCCAGACTGGGAACACACCCCCACCCTGCCTCCAGTCGAGCTGCTCCAGTTTTTTGGAGTCTGGGTTGGTTTATCTGGGAGCAGGGCAGTGATGGGGATCCCTCAGGGGTGTGGAAGGACACTCAGCATCCGTGTGCAGCCTCCTCCTCCTCCTCCAGGTGTCTTTGGGAGCAGGGACACGCAGGGATGGAGCACAGAGCAGGCAGCAGTGGCAGGAATTTCCCTGCAGAGCCAGAGCCAGCAACTTCCATCCAGACCAGCACCATGGAATTTGCTTCCAAAGCAGGCTGGGAGCAGCCTGGGAGGAGCTCACACTGCTCTGCCCTCTCAGCCACATCTCATTTCCCTCCACAAAGGTGTTGATATCGGGATTGGGATTGAAAGAGAAGCCACAAGGAAAAAAAGGTGTGGATGTGAGCCCAGGCAGTGCTGATCCACAGGGACACGAGCTGGGATCCATTGCTTTGACCCAGGGCCAACCTCCCCACCCCTTTCTGGTCCAAAATGTGTGATTCAGCCACAAAATCCCACGTTTTGCTCCTTTTTTCCCAAACAAGCAGCTCTCCCGCTGCTTCTCCAGGGAATGTGGTGCCAGAGTTCCCTGCTCCCGGGTCAGGATGCTCCATGCCAACCTCTGTGCCTTCACATTCCAGCCTGAGCCCTTCCCCGAGGGATCTGCTGCCTCCAGCCCTTCCCTGAGCACGATGGGAACCACAGAAGCCACGCTGCGGATGGAAAACGTGGATGTGAAGGAGGAATGGCAGGACGAGGATTTCCCCAGGTTTGTTCCCTGCAAGAAACCCCAAAAAACAGGGAGAGTTTTATTTCTTCCCATGAGAAACTCTCAGGGCATGGAGAGGAGATTGTGGGTCCTTCCCTGGGCTTCAGGGGCGACGGGAGTGTGAACTCCAGGGGGGAGGTTTGGCCAGAGAAAGGAGTTTTGGGAGCTGCTCTGAGTGCTTGGAAAATTTTGGGGATGCTTTTGGGAACTCTCTGTGTGTATGGCAAGGAGGGGGTGTGGAGCACAGGGAGGTTAACATGGATGTAGGGATGCATATAGGGAGGGAGGGATGCATGGATGGATATGGGGATGGATGGATGGATGGATGGATGTGGGGATGGAGGGATGGATGGATGGATGGATGGAGGGATGGATGGATGGATGGATGGATGGATGTGGGGATGGAGGGATGGATGGATGGATGTGGGGATGGATGGAGGGATGGATGGATGGA
>NW_020930720.1:0-1351 GCF_003984885.1 Neopelma chrysocephalum | reverse complement strand
GTGTCTGCTCTCCCCAACCATTGCTGGTCCCGAGTCCTGAGCCCGACTTCTTTTGGGAGCTGCAGGTGCAGGCCCAGGGAATTAGGGACAAACATCCTATTTTTGCTGTCTGGGAGCAGAAACCTTCTAGTGAAGGCAAAAAAAAGAATATACAAATGTGGTTTAAGGGCCCCTCATGCCCCTGGGGGGTCAGTGTGGGTGAAAACCAGGATTCCTGGATCTCCTACCAGTGCAGGAGAAGGCCCAGACTGGGAACACACCCCCACCCTGCCTCCAGTCGAGCTGCTCCAGTTTTTTGGAGTCTGGGTTGGTTTATCTGGGAGCAGGGCAGTGATGGGGATCCCTCAGGGGTGTGGAAGGACACTCAGCATCCCTGTGCAGCCTCCTCCTCCTCCTCCAGGTGTCTTTGGGAGCAGGGACACGCAGGGATGGAGCACAGAGCAGGCAGCAGTGGCAGGAATTTCCCTGCAGAGCCAGAGCCAGCAACTTCCATCCAGACCAGCACCATGGAATTTGCTTCCAAAGCAGGCTGGGAGCAGCCTGGGAGGAGCTCACACTGCTCTGCCCTCTCAGCCACATCTCATTTCCCTCCACAGAGGTGTTGATATTGGGATTGGGATTGAAAGAGAAGCCACAAGGAAAAAAAGGTGTGGATGTGAGCCCAGGCAGTGCTGATCCACAGGGACACGAGCTGGGATCCATTGCTTTGACCCAGGGCCAACCTCCCCTCCCCTTTCTGATCCAAAATGTGTGATTCAGCCACAAAATCCCACATTTTGCTCCTTTTTTCCCAAACAAGCAGCTCTCCCGCTGCTTCTCCAGGGAATGTGGTGCCAGAGTTCCCTGCTCCCGGGTCAGGATGCTCCATGCCAACCTCTGTGCCTTCACATTCCAGCCTGAGCCCTTCCCTGAGGGATCTGCTGCCTCCAGCCCTTCCCTGAGCACGATGGGAACCACGGAAGCCACGCTGCGGATGGAAAACGTGGATGTGAAGGAGGAATGGCAGGACGAGGATTTCCCCAGGTTTGTTCCCTGCAAGAAACCAAAAAAAAACAGGGAGAGTTTTATTTCTTCCCATGAGAAACTCTGAGGGCATGGAGAGGAGATTGTGGGTCCTTCCCTGGGCTCCAGAGGCGACAGGAGTGTGAACTCCAGGGGGGAGGTTTGGCCAGAGAAAGGAATTTTGGGAGCTGCTCTGAGTGCTTGGAAAATTTTGGGGATGCTTTTGGGAACTCTCTGTGTGTATGGCAAGGAGGGGGTGTGGAGCACAGGGAGGTTAACATGGATGTAGGGATGCATATAGGGAGGGAGGGATGGATGGATGGATGGATATAGGGATGGATGGATGGAT
>NW_020930719.1:0-410 GCF_003984885.1 Neopelma chrysocephalum | reverse complement strand
CTCTGCAAAGGGCAGGAGCTGTGGCAGTTCCAGCTCCTCTACACAGAAATGCAAGTTACATTTCCTCTGTGGAAACAGCATCTCCATAATTTTGGAGAGGAAATGAAGGGCTGCAGAGGTAATTCATGCTCCTGACTACATGGAAACAGGTGGTTATGGAGAAGAGAAAAGAGAGCAGGCTATGTTTTGGGTTCCCCCGCCTCACCATGCACTTTTCACACTGGATCATGAGCCCCTCGTCCTTGTAGAGGCCACAGATGGAGTGGAAGCCTAAAACTGTCAAAATTCATTTCTCCCTCCCAAGGGCAGTTCCAGCTCCTCTACACAGAAATGCAAGTTGCATTTCCTCTGTGGAAACAGCACCTCCATTTCCTCTGTGAAAACAGCACCTCCACTCTTCTGGAGAGGAA
>NW_020930718.1:0-410 GCF_003984885.1 Neopelma chrysocephalum | reverse complement strand
CTCTGCAAAGGGCAGGAGCTGTGGCAGTTCCAGCTCCTCTACACAGAAATGCAAGTTACATTTCCTCTGTGGAAACAGCATCTCCATAATTTTGGAGAGGAAATGAAGGGCTGCAGAGGTAATTCATGCTCCTGACTACATGGAAACAGGTGGTTATGGAGAAGAGAAAAGAGAGCAGGCTATGTTTTGGGTTCCCCCGCCTCACCATGCACTTTTCACACTGGATCATGAGCCCCTCGTCCTTGTAGAGGCCACAGATGGAGTGGAAGCCTAAAACTGTCAAAATTCATTTCTCCCTCCCAAGGGCAGTTCCAGCTCCTCTACACAGAAATGCAAGTTGCATTTCCTCTGTGGAAACAGCACCTCCATTTCCTCTGTGAAAACAGCACCTCCACTCTTCTGGAGAGGAA
>NW_020930717.1:0-1532 GCF_003984885.1 Neopelma chrysocephalum | reverse complement strand
ACATGGAAACTGCTGGTCACGGGGAAGAGAAAAAGAGAGAGATTCCATTTTGGGCCGCCCCTGGCTCACCATGGACTTTTCACACTGGATCATGATCCCTCGTCCTTGTAAAGGCCACAGATGCAGTGGAAGCCTAAAACTGTCAAAATTCATTTCTCCCTCCCAAGGGCAGGAGCTGTGGCAGTTCCAGCTCCTCTACACAGAAATGCAAGTTGCATTTCCTCTGTGAAAACAGCCCCTCCACTCTTCTGGAGAGGAAATGAAGGGCTGCAGAGGTAATTCATACTCCTGACTACATGGAAACTGCTGGTTATGGAGAAGAGAAAAGAGAGCAGGCTGTGGTTTGGGTTGCCCCGCCTCACCATGCACTTTTCACACTGGATCATGAGCCCCTCGTCCTTGTAGAGGCCGCAGATGCAGCGGATGACGTCCTCGTCCTTCTCGTGGCCGTTGTCCTTGTCGCAGACCGAGGTCTCGCTGCTGTCGGCCTCGCTGCCCGTCTCGCCCACGATCTCGTCGATCTGTGCGGCCGCCTCGTGCCGGGCGCTGTAGTAGGCCTTGCGCAGCCGGCACACGTCACGGCCCGTGGGGGACTTCCTGCCGTAGTATTTCTGAGGGGAGAACACACAGCCAGGGCTTCGTTTCCGAGCCCTGCGTTTTCAGGGTGCACCCAGGAGGGGTCTCTGCCCTGAGCTGCGCCCCGAACACCGCACGAGGGGCTGTGGGGTCGAAGGTTGGGCTCGATGAGCTCAGAGGGATTTTGCGACCCGGCTGATCCTCTGAAATGTGGGGTGCACCTCTCCATCCCGCTCCTTATCCTCACCAGGTGGGTGAGAAGGGATTGAGAAGGACTTGGGGGCGATGGGTGACCAAAAACTCAGCTTGTCCCGTCCCTGTGAGCTCACAGCCCAGAAACCAAGGGGACCCTGGGCTGCATCCAAGGCAGAGTGGGCAGCAGGCCCAGGGAGGGGATTCTGCCCCTCTACTCTGCTCTTGTGGACCCCACCTGGAATACCATGGTCAGTTCTGGTGCCCCCAACATAAGAAGGATGTGGAACTGTTGGAGCAAGCCCAGAGGAGGTCACTAAGTTGATAAGGGAGACTGGAGCCCCTCCCCTATGGAGACAGGCTGGGAGAGGTGGGAATGTTCAGCCTGGAGAAGAGAAGGTTGTGTGCTGAACTCACAGCACCTTCCAGTGTCTGAAGGGGTTAAAAGGAGGCTGGAGAGGGGCTGTTCCTCAAGAACTGCAGTGACAGGACAAGGGGAATGGTTTCACACTGAGAGAGATTAAATTTAGGTTGGATCTGTGGGAGAAATTCTTGGCTGTGAGGGTGGTGAGGCCCTGGCACAGGTTGCTCAGAGAAGCTCTGGCTGCCCCTGGATCCCTGGAAGTGTCCAAGGCTAGGTTGGATGGGGCTTGGAGCAACTTGGGATAGTGGAAAGTGTCTCTGCCCAGGGCAGAGGGGTGGGACTGGATGATCTTTAAGGTCCCTTCCAGCCCAAACCATTCCATGATTCTGTGATTCTCTGA
>NW_020930716.1:0-1333 GCF_003984885.1 Neopelma chrysocephalum | reverse complement strand
TACACAGAAATGCAAGTTGCATTTCCTCTGTGAAAACAGCACCTCCATAATTTTGGAGAGGAAATGAAGGGCTGCAGAGGTAACTAACGCTACTGACTACATGGAAACTGGTGGTTATGGAGAAGAGAAAAGAGAGCAGGCTGTGCTTTGGGCTCCCCTGGCTCACCATGCACTTTTCACACTGGATCATGAGCCCCTCGTCCTTGTAGAGGCCGCAGATGCAGCGGATGACGTCCTCGTCCTTCTCGTGGCCGTTGTCCTTGTCGCAGACCGAGGTCTCGCTGCTGTCGGCCTCGCTGCCCGTCTCGCCCACAATCTCGTCGATCTGCGCGGCCGCCTCGTGCCGGGCGCTGTAGTAGGCCTTGCGCAGGCGGCACACGTCACGGCCCGTGGGGGACTTCCTGCCGTAGTATTTCTGAGGGGAGAACACACAGCCAGGGCTTCGTTTCCAAGCCCTGTGTTTTTGGGGTGCCCAGGAGGGGTCTCTGCCCTGAGCTGCGCCCCGAACACCGCACGAGGGGCTGTGGGGTCGAAGGTTGGGCTCGATGAGCTCAGAGGGATTTTGCGACCCGGCTGATCCTCTGAAATGTGGGGTGCACCTCTCCATCCCGCTCCTTATCCTCACCAGGTGGGTGAGAAGGGATTGAGAAGGACTTGGGGGCGATGGGTGACCAAAAACTCAGCTTGTCCCATCCCTGTGAGCTCACAGCCCAGAAACCAAGGGGACCCTGGGCTGCATCCAAGGCAGAGTGGGCAGCAGGCCCAGGGAGGGGATTCTGCCCCTCTACTCTGCTCTTGTGGACCCCACCTGGAATATCATGGTCAGTTCTGGTGCCCCCAACATAAGAAGGATGTGGAACTGTTGGAGCAAGCCCAGAGGAGGCCACTAAGTTGATAAGGGGACTGGAGCCCCTCCCCTATGGAGACAGGCTGGGAGAGGTGGGAATGTTCAGCCTGGAGAAGAGAAGGTTGTGTGCTGAACTCACAGCACCTTCCAGTGTCTGAAGGGGCTAAAAGGAGGCTGGAGAGGGGCTGTTCCCCAAGAACTGGAGTGACAGGACAAGGGGAATGGCTTCACACTGAGAGAGATTAAATCTAGGTTGGATCTATGGAAGAAATTCTTGGCTGTGAGGGTGGGGAGGCCCTGGCACAGGTTGCCCACAGCAGCTGTAGCTGCCCCTGGATCCCTGGAAGTGTCCAAGGCCAGGTTGGATGGGGCTTGGAGCAACCTGGGCTGGTGGAAAGTGTCCCTGCCCAGGGCAGAGGGGTGGGACTGGATGATCTTCAAGGTCCCTTCCAGCCCAAACCATTCCATGATTCTGTGATTCTCTGA
>NW_020930715.1:0-1047 GCF_003984885.1 Neopelma chrysocephalum | reverse complement strand
CACAGCTCACTCTCAGCTCCTGGTGCTCTGACACAGCTCACTCTCAGCTCCTGGTGCTCTGAGTGCAGCTCAGTTTGTGCTTCTGGAGGTTCATCACCAACCACAAAATACCAAACACCAAACAACCCAAACCTCTACATTCATTCACTCCTGCTCTGGCTCAGTGCCCCAGATGTCCTGGGACAGCTGAAGTGCCTCTGCCAAACCAGATTTCAGAGCCTGAGCCCCCAAATAACCCCCAGTTAAAGCCACCCCACCTCACAGAGCCCCGGGCCTACAGGAGGAGCTGCTCCAAGTGCTCCCTGCTCCAACTGTTTATCTTCCACCTGCCAAATTCCATGAGTTGTTGTGAAATTATCTGTTTCAACAGATTTCTAGGACAGGCAAACACCCCTTTCCTGTGTCACACAGGGAGCAGGGATGTGCCAACCTACGTGGGGTTTGGAGCCTGGCTGGGAACAAACTGTGCTGCTCCATTCCCAACCTCAGCTCGGGACAGGAGGGAGCTCAGATCCAGCTGGAAATCCTGAGGCATTCCCAGCTTTCCGGTGTGTAACACACCCCCTTTCCCAGTGCAGCTTTTAAGATTTCCACATTCAAGTGGAAAAAAACCCCAAAACTTTCCCAGCACACAAAAATGAAAGTTTTCAGGTGCAAGAGAAAAAAAAGCCTTTGAAATGAGGAACTTGGAAATGCCTCCTGAAGACTCTTGGGGCCCTGAAAGCAGGTTCAGACCGTTCTCCTGAGGGCAGGGCAGGAGCCTGTGGTGCATTCAGAACAAAGAATAAACCTCCTGACTTTTATCCAGCCCCTCACAACAGGGACACAGCCCAGGAACACAACCCTGTGTCCCCAAACTGCACGAGAGCCTGAGCTGAGCTCTGAGCCAGGTGTCCTACTGGAAAGATTTCAGCACCAGGATGGAACATTCCAGTCAATCTGCTTTAGTGTCGTGAGGGGCAGAATGGAAATTTGGATTTTTATTTTTTATCTCCAACACACACTGAAAACTGCTCCAAACTTTGACATTTTGGAGCAGAAGCACAA
>NW_020930714.1:0-1032 GCF_003984885.1 Neopelma chrysocephalum | reverse complement strand
GGTCCTGGTGCTCTGACACAGCTCACTCTCAGGTCCTGGTGCTCTGAGTGCAGCTCAGTTTGTGCTTCTGGAGGTTCATCACCAACCACAAAATACCAAACACCAAACAACCCAAACCTCTACATTCATTCACTCCTGCTCTGGCTCAGTGCCCCAGATGTCCTGGGACAGCTGAAGTGTCTCTGCCAAACCAGATTTCAGAGCCTGAGCCCCCAAATAACCCCCAGTTAAAGCCACCCCACCCCACAGAGCCCCGGGCCTACAGGAGGAGCTGCTCCAAGTGCTCCCTGCTCCAACTGTTTATCTTCCACCTGCCAAATTCCACGAGTTGTTGTGAAATTATCTGTTTCAACAGATTTCTAGGACAGGCAAACACCCCTTTCCTGTGTCACACAGGGAGCAGGGATGTGCCAACCTACGTGGGGTTTGGAGCCTGGCTGGGAACAAACTGTGCTGCTCCATTCCCAACCTCAGCTCGGGACAGGAGGGAGCTCAGATCCAGCTGGAAATCCTGAGGCATTCCCAGCTTTCCGGTGTGTAACACACCCCCTTTCCCAGTGCAGCTTTTAAGATTTCCACATTCAAGTGGAAAAAAACCCCAAAACTTTCCCAGCGCACGAAAATGAAAGTTTTCAGGTGCAAGAGAAAAAAAAGCCTTTGAAATGAGGAACTTGGAAATGCCTCCTGAAGACTCTTGGGACCCTGAAAGCAGGTTCAGACCGTTCTCCTGAGGGCAGGGCAGGAGCCTGTGGTGCATTCAGAACAAAGAATAAACCTCCTGACTTTTATCCAGCCCCTCACAACAGGGACACAGCCCAGGAACACAACCCTGTGTCCCCAAACTGCACGAGAGCCTGAGCTGAGCTCTGAGCCAGGTGTCCTATTGGAAAGATTTCAGCACCAGGATGGAACATTCCAGTCAATCTGCTTTAGTGTCGTGAGGGGCAGAATGGAAATCTGGATTTTTATTTTTTATCTCCAACATACACTGAAAACTGCTCCAAACTTTGACATTTTGGAGCAGAAGCACAA
>NW_020930713.1:0-329 GCF_003984885.1 Neopelma chrysocephalum | reverse complement strand
TCATGGAATGGTTTGGGTTGGAAGGATCTTAAAGGAAAAGAGGGAAACCATGGAATCAGGGAATGGTTTGGGTCAGAAGGGCTCAGAGAAGGACACGGCTCAGTCTCCCGGGCTCTAAACTGGAATTTCAATGGAATTCCCATCCTAGCAAGGTGTGGGAAACAAGGGGTGACCTTGACCTGCCGGAGGGCAACCCCTGGGGTTCAGATCTGCGGGATGGACAGAGGCCGTTCCAAGGGAACCCTCCTGCATTCCAGGAGCCAGAGGGAAGGATCCAGGGCAGGAAGGAGGCTGGGAGAGCCCATCCCGGCTCCGGGGGCTGCCGGTAC
>NW_020930712.1:0-497 GCF_003984885.1 Neopelma chrysocephalum | reverse complement strand
ACTTTAAATCATGGAATCATGGAATGGTTTGGGTTGGAAGGATCTTAGAGCAAAAAAGGGACCTTAAAATCATGGAATGGTTTGGGTTGGAAGGATCTTAAAGGAAAAGAGGGAGAAACCTTGGAATCACGGTTTGGGTTGGAAGGGACCTTAAAACCGTGGAATGGTTGGGTTGGGAAGGATCTTAAAGGAAAAAAGGGAAACCATGGAATCAGGGAATGGTTTGGGTCGGAAGGGCCCAGAGCAGGACATGGATCAGTCTCCCGGGCTCTAAACTGGAATTTCAATGGAATTCCCAGCCTAGCAAGGTGTGGAAAACGAGGAGCAACCTCGACCTGCCGGAGGGCAACCCTTGGGGTTCGGATCTGCGGGATGGACAGAGGCTGCTCCCAAAGCTCTCCCAAGGGAATCCTCCTGCATTCCAGGAGCCAGAGGGAAGGATCCGGGGCGGGAAGGAGGCTGGGAGAGCCCATCCCGGCTCCGGGGGCTGCCGGTAC
>NW_020930711.1:0-365 GCF_003984885.1 Neopelma chrysocephalum | reverse complement strand
AAAGGAGGGACAAATCACAGAATCATGGAATGGTTTGGGTTGGAAGGGACCTTAAAATCGTGGAATGGTTGGGTTGGGAAGGATCTTAAAGGAAAAGAGGGAAGAACCTTGGAATCTCAGTTTGGGTTGGAAAGGACCTTAAAATCATGGAATGGTTCAGAAGGATCTTAAGGGAAAAGGGGGAAGAACCTTGGAATCATGGATTAAGCAAAAGAGGGACAAATGGTGGAATGGTTTGGGTTGGAAAGATCTTAAAGGAAAAGAGGGACAAGTCATGGAATCATGGAATGGTTGGGTGGGAAGGGACCTTAAAACCACGGAATGGTTTGGGTTGGAAGGATCTTAGAGCAAAGGAGGGACAAATC
>NW_020930710.1:0-572 GCF_003984885.1 Neopelma chrysocephalum | reverse complement strand
TCATGGAATGGTTTGGGTTGGAAGGATCTTAAAGGAAAAGAGGGAAAAACCTTGAAATCATGGTTTGGGTTGGAAGGGACCTTAAAATCATGGAATCATGGAATGGTTGGGTTGGAAGGATCTTAGAGCAAAGGAGGGACAAATCACAGAACCATGGAATGGTTTGGGTTGGAAGGGACCTTAAAATCATGGAATGGTTGGGTTGGGAAGGATCTTAAAGGAAAAGAGGGAAGAACCTTGGAATCTCAGTTTGGGTTGGAAAGGACCTTAAAATCATGGAATGGTTCAGAAGGATCTTAAAGGAAAAGAGGGAAGAACCTTGGAATCATGGATTAAGCAAAAGAGGGACAAATGGTGGAATGGTTTGGGTTGGAAGGATCTTAAAGGAAAAGAGGGACAAATCACAGAATCATGGAATGGTTTGGGTTGGAAGGATCTTAAAGGAAAAGAGGGAAAAACCTTGGAATCACGGTTTGAGTTGGAATGGATCTTAAAACCATGGAATGGTTGGGTGGGAAGGACTTCAAAATCATGGAATCATGGAATGGTTTGGGTTGGAAGGATCTTAAAGG
>NW_020930709.1:0-725 GCF_003984885.1 Neopelma chrysocephalum | reverse complement strand
GTGTGCCCCTCTCAGTAAGCTGACTCAGAAGAAGTGAACTTGGCAGTAAGCAGCTGAGGTTAACAGCACAGGAGTGGCACACCTTAGTTGTTTCGAGTAATTTTTTTTAAGACCAGAACCCTCCACACAATCTTTATAACGTGGATAGGGTTTCTTTTCATGTGAATTTGGGATATAAGCCTGAGCAGCATTATAGGGTTTAGCAAGTTATGTAGAACATGTCAAGAAGGGTTGACCCTCTTTAACGGCATGGCCATATCTCTGGTTTTCTCAGCCCAGGCGTCGCAGCAGCCCTGAACTCCTGCATTTCCCTCCAGCCACCCCTCTCTGCCCTTTATTCTCAACTAGACTATTTAACTGTAATATAGGTATTTCCAGGGGTACCAGCGGGCAGCAGCTGCACCCCACGGCGCCGGGGAGGGAAGGGAGAGGACGAGAGGGTAAAGGAGGGAAATGCAGGAGTTCAGGGCTGCTGCGACGCCTGGGCTGAGAAAACCAGAGATATGGCCATGCCGTTAAAGAGGGTCAACCCTTCTTGACATGTTCTACATAACTTGCTAAACCCTATAATGCTGCTCAGGCTTATATCCCAAATTCACATGAAAAGAAACCCTATCCACGTTATAAAGATTGTGTGGAGGGTTCTGGTCTTAAAAAAAATTACTCGAAACAACTAAGGTGTGCCCCTCTCAGTAAGCTGACTCAGAAGAAGTGAACTTGGCAGT
>NW_020930708.1:0-656 GCF_003984885.1 Neopelma chrysocephalum | reverse complement strand
AAACTCACCAAATTATTCCACCTCCTGTGGGTTTAGGTGGCCTTGGATTCCTGGATTTTCCAGAAACCTTCCCCATATTATTCCAGCAGTTACCAAACTCCTCCTGTGCATTTAGCTCAGTGCTGATTTTCAAAAAACCCTCCCCAAATGATTCCAGCAGTGCCCAAACACCTCCCATGGCTTTAGATCACTGCCTGATTCTCAAGAAACAAGTTTTTGCTCTCCTCTTGTTTCCTTGAAAAAAAGACAACAAACCACAAGCCTATGGATTTTGGCAGCTTCTTCCTGAGAAAGCTGTGCTGAAAGCTGTGCCTCTGATTCACAAGTGATGTCTTAAACATGTTTTGATAAGATCCCTTTTGTTGGGCAATTAGAATTTTCAAATTCAAATAGTAAAGCCCCTTTTTTTTTATTATGCAATAAGAATTGTAGAGATCTGGGCAACTCTTGAGCTGTTTGGGGTTGCTTTGGTTGGAAGTCAAACCACGGGTGGGAAGCCCTCAGAAGGAGGCACCTGGAACTCACCAGCTGCTTTGGCGCAAAAAAAATCTCTAAACCTCGTGTTTTAATGATTTCTCTCTGCCCCTTTCCCAGTGCTCTGAACCTGCTTTTTCCAACCCAGCCTCCTGAAAGCCTGACAATGTTTGTATTTCTCA
>NW_020930707.1:0-460 GCF_003984885.1 Neopelma chrysocephalum | reverse complement strand
TGACCTGATCCATCATGACCTCTCAGGTAGGAGGACGTTCATTTGGGTGGCGAAAGGACCTTTTGGTCAGTCCTTGGGTCACTGAAAGGGTCGTGGTGCTCAGGGCTGCCGGCTCTGAGAACATCTCTACCAGAGAAATGTTGTCTGTGAAGATGGATTTACTGCTGCAGCCCTCCCCAAATGATTCCAGCAGTGCCCAAACACCTCCTGTGGGTTTCGGTGGCCTTGGACTCCTGGATTTTCCAGAAACCTTCCCCAAATTATTCCAGCAGAACCCAGACACCTCCTGTGGGTTTAGGTGGTCTTGGACTCCTGGATTTTCCAGAAATGCTCCCCAAATGATTCCAGCAGTGCCCAAACACCTCCTATGGCTTTAGGTGGCCTTGGACTGCTGGAATTTCAAGAAGCACTTTCCAAATGATTCCAGCAGTGCCCAAACACCTCCTGTGGGTTTAGGGCA
>NW_020930706.1:0-502 GCF_003984885.1 Neopelma chrysocephalum | reverse complement strand
TGACCTGATCCATCATGACCTCTCAGGTAGGAGGACGTTCATTTGGGCGGTGAAAGGACCATTAGGTCAGTGCTTGGGTCACTGAAAGGGTCGTGGTGCTCAGGGCTGCCGGCCCTGAGGACGTCTCTACCAGAGAAATGTTGTCTGTGAAGATGGATTTACTGCTGCAACCCTCCCCAAATGATTCCAGCAGTGCCCAAACACCTCCTGTGGGTTTCGGTGGCCTTGAACTCCTGGATTTTCCAGAAACCTTCCCCAAATTATTCCAGCAGAACCCAGACACCTCCTGTGGGTTTAGGTGGTCTTGGACTCCTGGATTTTCCAGAAATGCTCCCCAAATGATTCCAGCAGTGCCCAAACACCTCCTATGGCTTTAGGTGGCCTTGGACTGCTGGAATTTCAAGAAGCACTTTCCAAATGATTCCAGCAGTGCCCAAACACCTCCTGTGGGTTTAGGTCACTGCTGGATTCTCAAGAAACCCTCACCAAATTATTCCACCTC
>NW_020930705.1:0-643 GCF_003984885.1 Neopelma chrysocephalum | reverse complement strand
CAAATTATTCCACCTCCTGTGGGTTTAGGTGGCCTTGGACTCCTGGATTTTCCAGAAACCTTCCCCATATTATTCCAGCAGTTACCAAACTCCTCCTGTGCATTTAGCTCAGTGCTGATTTTCAAAAAACCCTCCCCAAATGATTCCAGCAGTGCCCAAACACCTCCCGTGGCTTTAGATCACTGCCTGATTCTCAAGAAACAAGTTTTTGCTCCCCTCTTGTTTCCTTGAAAAAAAGACAACAAACCACAAGCCTATGGATTTTGGCAGCTTCTTCCTGAGAAAGCTGTGCTGAAAGCTGTGCCTCTGATTCACAAGTGATGTCTTAAACATGTTTTGATAAGATCCCTTTTGTTGGGCAATTAGAATTTTCAAATTCAAATAGTAAAGCCCCTTTTTTTTATTATGCAATAAGAATTGTAGAGATCTGGGCAACTCTTGAGCTGTTTGGGGTAGCTTTGGTTGGAAGTCAAACCACGGGTGGGAAGCCCTCAGGAGGCACCTGGAACTCACCAGCTGCTTTGGCGCAAAAAAAATCTCTAAACCTCGTGTTTTAATGATTTCTCTCTGCCCCTTTCCCAGTGCTCTGAACCTGCTTTTCCAACCCAGCCTCCTGAAAGCCTGACAATGTTTGTATTTCTCA
>NW_020930704.1:0-762 GCF_003984885.1 Neopelma chrysocephalum | reverse complement strand
CCGGGGTGGTGTGCCCAGGGGGGTGGGGGGACCTGGGCTGAGCAGAGATCCCTTGGATGGGGAGGACATGGCTCGCAGGACCCCAAGGGGCTGGAGCACCTGGATGGGGGACGTGGGGACATTCAGCAGGACACGGTCACTTCCTGTCCCCCCCCACAGATCCATCTCTACCCCGTGGGGTGGAGTGGGCTCCCCTGTGCCCTGGTGGGACAAAGGCCAATGTTTCCTGTCCCCGCTGAGAGGGACAAAGCCAGATGTCCCTTTGGTCCTTGAAGGATGAGGGCAGATGTCCCCTGGGTGGGGTGAGGACAGATGTCCACTGTCCCCCAGGGGTGTAGGAGTCTCCCACCCCCCAACATCCCACAGGAAGGGGGTGAAAGTGGGCCCCTTTGCTGGCCCTCCCCAGTCAGACCCTCTGTGCTAACTGGGACCAGTTTGGGGCTCCAGTGGCAGGAGGGGATCCAGGGACACAAAGCTACCAGGATGCTCAGGGACACAAGGGTGCTCAGGGACCTCCATGTGTACCATGGAGAGGGATAAGGATCACTAGGGGGTCCCCATATCTGCCCCCCCCCAAAGTGAGGATGAAGCCAGGCTGGGTCAGGGGGGACTGGGGACGGCAGGAACAGACAGGAGGGGGCACGTTTGTCCCTGGGGGTCCCCAGCATGAAGCTGGGGGGTGCCTGGGGGGGCTCCCCTGTGCTCAGCCCCCCCTTTTTTGCCCCCCAGGCCGTCTGCTGCCCCGACCACGTGCACTGCTGC
>NW_020930703.1:0-670 GCF_003984885.1 Neopelma chrysocephalum | reverse complement strand
CGTGTGCCAAAGGCTCCTTTGGGATGTCACAGCCTATCCTCTCCAGTGCGGAATAGCCCCTGGGGACCAAAGAACCAACACCTCACACCCCACAGTGCAGCCCCACCCGTGTTCCATGGGCACCTTTGTGATGTCACGGCCTATCCTCTCCATTCTGGAATGGCCCCTGGAAACTAAATAGCCAACGCCTCACCACCCTGAAATGCAGCCCCACCCATGTGTCATGGACCCCTTGGTGATGTCACGGCCTATCCTCTCCATTCCGGAATGGGCCTTGGCAACCAAAGAACCAACATCCTACAAGCCCAAAGTGAAGCCCCACCTGTGTGCCATGGACCCCTTTGTGATGTCACGGACTATGGTCTCCATTCCGGAATAGCCCCTGGCGACCAAAGAACCAACACCCCACAGCAGCACAGTGCAGACCAAGCCATGTGCTTTGGGCCAGTTTGTTATCCTACCCATTCCGGCCCATCCTCTCCGTTCCGGAATAGCCCCCTGGGGTGGCTTGAGACCCCTAAACATCCAATTCTTTAGTCCAAGCCCCCTCCCACAACTCACCGCAGTGGGAGAAGGGTTTTCCAGACACAACACAAGACTCAAGATGGGGGGAAGGGAATTCGATTACAATTAGGACACAAAGAAATATTCAAATACATTCTAGACACAA
>NW_020930702.1:0-409 GCF_003984885.1 Neopelma chrysocephalum | reverse complement strand
TCACGGCCTATCCTCTCCATTCCGGAATAGCCCCTGGCAACCAAAGAACCAACGTCCTACAAGCCCAAAGTGAAGCCCCACCTGTGTGCCATGGACCCCTTTGTGATGTCACGGACTATCGTCTCCATTCCGGAATAGCCCCTGGCGACCAAAGAACCAACACCCCACAGCAGCACAGTGCAGACCAACCCATGTGCTTTGGGCCAGTTTGTTTTCCTACCCATTCCGGCCTATCCTCTCCGTTCCGGAATAGCCCCCTGGGGTGGCTTGAGACCCCTAAAAATCCAATTCTTTAGTCCAAGCCCCCTCCCACAACTCACCGCAGTGGGAGAGGGCTTTTCCAGACACAGCACAAGACTCAAGATGGGGAGAAGGCAATTCTATTACAATTAGGACACAAAGAAATATT
>NW_020930701.1:0-1269 GCF_003984885.1 Neopelma chrysocephalum | reverse complement strand
ATTACAATTAGGACACAAAGAAATATTCAAATACATTCTAGACACAATCCTAACTCTCTCTCCTGGGATAAATCAGGATTTACAATGGATCCAATCTCTTCTGCCTCCAAGAAAAGTCCAGAAGGGAAAAAGGAAAGATCCTTTCCACTCTCAGGGCAGCAGTCTCTCTTCTTCCATGCAGCAGTCCGAGCTGAAGGTTGAGCTGGATCTCTTTCCATTCCACACAAGGGGGGGTCTCCTCTCACCTCTCTCAGCCCTTCGGCTCCAAGCAAAGGTCTCTCTCCTGTGCACTGCCATTGCTGGGACAAAAGCTCGCCTCACCACGTCATCTCATGGGCTGGAGACCCCCAGGAAGGTCCCTTCCTCCAGGGCTTGAGTTCCCTCGAGTCAGAAGGTTAGGGCAGCTTTCAGTTGAAAGTCTTGGCCTCAAGCGTCCTCTCAGAGCTCCTTTGCTCTGTCTCAGCTGCCAGCCTGGCAGCAGCAGCGGGGGGGCAAGGCCCTCCTCCGCATTCCCTCCAGTCGTCCCGCTCCAGCTTCCAGGACAGCTGAGCTTCTTAGCTCCTCTCTCTCTCTCTGCTGCAGGCTGCATTTTAGCACTTCCATCAAGTAGGAGTCCACTGCCTCCTCCTAGGAGGGCTCTCAGAGGGGTTTTGGGGACTTTGATTCAGTTCTTACCCCCAAAACTGTCTCTGGAGAGCTTAGTTCTCTCTCTCTCTCTCTCCATTAGACATCTCTGTGTCTTCCTGCTTGGCTGCAGGCCGTCTTTGCTGCTTCTTATCTCTTGGCTTTCAGCCAGAGCCTCTGCTCAGTGCTGTCTCTGCTGATGCCAATTTGTGCCCCAAAGAAGTCGTGGAAAAACTGCTCAGAGATAGAATTTTCAGTTCATAAGCAGGAGGTATTTATTTATTTACGGCCGGGGAGCATCCCAGGTCGCCCTGGACAAACTGCTCCGCTCGAGTAACTTACAATTGAGATTTTTATACACTTTTTGTCAAGCAGTTGCATCACACATTATGAATATTCATTATATTGCAACATCTACTTTTAATATTCATAACAGGCGGAGTTGAGGCAGAGTTGAGATGGAGTTAGAGGCGTGGTCTCCAATTTGGGGAGAATTTCAGGGGTTGTTCCTGTTCTTCATCTCCGTGAACTCAGTGTCTTTTCATCATCATCTTCATAAACTTTGGAACCTTCCCTAATTTGGATAGTTTCCTTGTGTATTTGGCAGGGATTTCCAGTGTCTGGCAAGAGTACCTGATTTCTTGG
>NW_020930700.1:0-752 GCF_003984885.1 Neopelma chrysocephalum | reverse complement strand
ATTTGGCAGGGATTTCCAGTGTCTGGCAAGAGTACCTGATTTCTTGGCTCGTCCCTTTTATTATCTCCCTTTGTTTGTCTTCTATATGTTCTTTTTTGTGTATGCTAGCATTTTTAGTTCTTTCTGTCCATGCTTCATGTTCTTTCATGTCAGAGCAACCTGTATTCTAGTGATCTTACTATCTCTGCTGTTTCTTAATACTAAGTTCTCTATGCTTTTCCTTAAACCCTGCATTTTGTATTTAACTCTCTAATTCCTGTATTGCTCTACTAAATTCGCATCCAGATTTTACCTGGCTTCACTGCTGCCACCTTTCTGTCTTCTGCTGCCCGCTCACAGTGGAGAAGAACTCCCAGCTTTTTCAGTCCCAGACCTGGGTCCAGTTGAACACTGTTTCCGAGTTTCTCGGACCCCAGCCGGGGGGCTGAGGGGGCGTGGTCCCCAGCGGGGCTCCTGCCCCTTCTCCCCTCGTGCTCTCAGAACATGGCCACTTCTTCTCCAACTCCCTCCTCCCCCTTCTTTTCCGCTCTGCTGGGATAGGTTTGAATTTGGCAGGGGCACTGATTGGGTCAACATCAGCAGAGACACCACCCCCTCGGGGGTTCCCATTTTTTGAACTCCAGGGGGAAAAAACACCTTTTTTCCCCACCACACCCCCGGAAACCAAAGAACCAAGCCCCCACCATGGCACAGTTCAACCCCATCCGTGTGCCAAAGGCTCCTTTGGGATGTCACAGCCTATCCTCTCCAGT
>NW_020930699.1:0-491 GCF_003984885.1 Neopelma chrysocephalum | reverse complement strand
GGACACACCATGGACACACCACGGGACACACCACGGGACACACCATGGACACACCATGGACACACCATGGACACACCATGGGACACACCACGGGACACACCACGGGACACACCATGGACACACCACAGGACACACCATGGACACACCACGGGACACACCACGGGACACACCACGGGACACACCACGGGACACACCATGGACACACCATGGGACACACCGGCACCACGGCCAGGGACAGGGGGGATCCTTACACACACTGAGCCATTGTTTTCTCAGATCCACTACTGCTTAATACCTCTGTCTTTCCCTAAGGTCTAGAAAATCCCTGGAAGTGTCCAAGGCCAGGTTGGATGGGGCTTGGAGCAACCTGGGCTAGTGGAAGGTGTCCCTGCCCATGGCAGGGGGTGGGATGAGATGAGTTTTAAGGTCCCTTCCAACCCAAAGCATTCCATGATTCCATGAGAAGCCCTGCAGCCCTTTAACCCTCAAGC
>NW_020930698.1:0-330 GCF_003984885.1 Neopelma chrysocephalum | reverse complement strand
GGACACACCATAGGACACACCATGGGACACACCATGGGACACACCATGGGACACACCGGCACCACGGCCAGGGACAGGGGGGATCCTTACACACACTGAGCCATTGTTTTCTCAGATCCACTACTGCTTAATACCTCTGTCTTTCCCTAAGGTCTAGAAAATCCCTGGAAGTGTCCAAGGCCAGGTTGGACAGGGCTTGGAGCAACCCGGGCTAGTGGAATGTGTCCCTGCCCATGGCAGGGGGTGGGATGAGATGAGTTTTAAGGTCCCTTCCAACCCAAACCATTCCATGATTCCATGAGAAGCCCTGCAGCCCTTTAACCCTCAAGC
>NW_020930697.1:0-734 GCF_003984885.1 Neopelma chrysocephalum | reverse complement strand
AAACCACTAAATTCTTTATAAATTAAAAATGACTAATGCAGGTTTCTAGTTTTAGAGGAGCGCGGCGTCGAAGGGGGCACAAATTTTTAAAAAGAATGGGGGGGGGGGGGAGGAAATTGCGAGTGAAATATGTGAATGAACGGTTTACAGCAACAAAGAGATTTACCGATTTCCCCCCCCCCCTTCAAATGCTTAAAAAGATGTGTGCCCTTCGACGCCGCGCTCCTCTAAAACTAGAAACCTGCATTAGTCATTTTTAATTTATAAAGAATTTAGTGGTTTAGGAGGTGGGAGGTACCTGGGGAATAAGTGTAGCAACCCACACACAAAACCACAGAGGAACTTCTGGCACTTAGTCTAAAACCCAGTCATGCAGCTCCGAGATTGTTGCACTGTTGAGATTTTATTACATTTAATGCTGTCACCTTCAAGACTATTTAATTCCTACCCCCCTAAGTGCAGTAAGTAACAGAGACAGTTAAAAAAAAAAAAAGTGGGTTGGAATGCAGAGAGAAGGTGACAGCATTAAATGTAATAAAATCTCAACAGTGCAACAATCTCGGAGCTGCATGACTGGGTTTTAGACTAAGTGCCAGAAGTTCCTCTGTGGTTTTGTGTGTGGGTTGCTACACTTATTCCCCAGGTACCTCCCACCTCCTAAACCACTAAATTCTTTATAAATTAAAAATGACTAATGCAGGTTTCTAGTTTTAGAGGAGCGCGGCGTCGAAGGG
>NW_020930696.1:0-464 GCF_003984885.1 Neopelma chrysocephalum | reverse complement strand
GGATTCCCCCAATCCTGCTTGGATTTTAGGCTGATAAAAAGCAAAATCCAAGTGCACAAGTTGAATGGGAATGAGATGATTTTTAAGGTCTCTTCCAACCCAAACCATTCCACAACTCCACAATTTTTGGAAGACCATCCCCAATCCTCACCAACTCACACTGCTCCTGTTTTCAACAGCTTGGACACCTTCAGACAGCTTTTAAAATGCAATTATTTTCCCTTCGGATGAGCCCAGGCAGACCAGGATTCCCCCAGTCCTACTTGGATTTTAGGCTGATAAAAAGCAAACTCCAAGTGCCCATGTTGTGTTGGAATGAGATGATCTTTAAGGTCTTTTCCAACCCAAACAATTTCACAATTCTGTAATTTTTTGGAAGACCCTTTATTTTCCTTTCAGATGAACCCAGGCAGATCAGGATTCCCCCAATCCTGCTTGGATTTTAGGCTGATAAAAAGCAAAAT
>NW_020930695.1:0-1109 GCF_003984885.1 Neopelma chrysocephalum | reverse complement strand
TTTTTGTCAGGGTCAATGGGCAAATATTGAAGTTTCACCCACATGATTTTGGTCCTGACAGTGGCAAGAATTCATACACCTTTCCTCTGTGCTTTCAGATTGTTACTGCCTTCTTCCCACCCTGACCAAGAGGCTGTGTAGCATTTCATGTACTTTTAATCAGCAGCTTTAGCCCACCCTGTGAACACCTGTATTTCACTGCTGGTGAGTGATCCAACCTATCGGTTTTCCCTCCTTGTGGAATTCACTTCACGAATTTTTTGAAGAGCATCAGGTGTGTGCAAGGGTCACATTTGTAGGCAAGAACTGCTACTGAATCATGTCTATCAACATTCTTATATTTAAGCTTTTCCTCTTGTCTCATCTTTTCATGCTCCTTTAGTATATCTATGTATTGATATGACATCAGCTGAGATGAAAGTGGCACTTCTGAGCCAGCCCTGTAGCACAAGGAGCCTGGTGCCAGCAGGCACACCAGTAGCTCTAAATTCCCTAGCTAGGAATGAGTGGCAGACCTCTGACTGTTCCCAGGCTTATTTTTATTAAAACTAATCGAAATAAATTCTCGAATTATTTTGCTTTTTCTTGTGCTAGTAGTCTGGACTAGTTGCTTATCCAGTGGTAGGTACATAGCACAAGCAAGCAAGAAGAAATCAGTCTGATTTCTCCATGGAAAATGACAATTTACAAACAAACAGGGCATAACAGTCACCCACTATGGTTTAGCTGCTGGCTGGGGTCAACCCACCCCAGAATGCATTTATTTAAATGAACAACTTGACTCTTCCAGCTGGAAGAGACATATAATAGGGTAGGAATTCTAATTGAAGTGAACATTTTGGTTCAACTTTTAGGGGAACCAGGGGGAGAGGGGCCATCCTGAGCATCCTGTTCGCCATTCTACATACCAAAATCCGTACTTTAAAAACCTAGAAAGCCTGAGCCAAACCTAGATCTGTGTCACTTTTAACATTTAGAATTATTCTATAGGTCTCTTCTGTTCTCACTTGCCCTATAAACAGGCTCATCTCTGTTCATTTTAGTGGGTTTTTTCTATGTATTTTTTTTTTTTTGTCAGGGTCAATGGGCAAATATTGAAGTTTCACCCA
>NW_020930694.1:0-419 GCF_003984885.1 Neopelma chrysocephalum | reverse complement strand
GTGAGTGCCAGGGATGGGAAAGAAATCCCTGGAATTCAGGGATGCTGCAAGTGCCAGGGAGGGAAAAGAAATCTCTGGGATCTGGGGATGCTGCAAGTCCCAGGGAAGCCCCAGGATTGGGATTTGGGAACCCTGCAAGTCCTGGGGATGGGAAATTAAATCATGAGGACCTGGAAATGCTGCAAATTCCAAGGATGTCCCAGCACCAGGATCCTGGGATGCTGCAAACGCTGGGAAGGTAAAGAACTCCCTCGGAGCCAGGGATGGGAAAGAAATCCCAGGGATCTGGGTGATCAGACCTGGGAAATGAAAGCACTGGGATCCAGAAATCCTGGGAATCCCCAGGATGCTCAAACAGCGGGATTTGGGATCGCTGTGAGTGCCAGGGATGGGAAAGAAATCCCTGGAATTCAGGGATG